>NC_132780.1:68745315-69048346 GCF_048418805.1 Vulpes vulpes
GGGAACAGGGAGATTTTCATTTTAAGTTATGTTGTCAAAAGTCTGTAGGTGCAGAGTTTTTTTTTTTTTTTTTAATTTTTATTTATTTATGATAGTCACAGAGAGAGAGAGAGGCAGAGACACAGGCAGAGGGAGAAGCAGGCTCCATGCACCAGGAGCCCGATGTGGGATTCGATCCCGGGTCTCCAGGATCGCGCCCTGGGCCAAAGGCAGGCGCCAAACCGCTGCGCCACCCAGGGATCCCAGGTGCAGAGTCTTTAGGGCAGTGAATCCTGTTAAGTTCAAATTTATGAATAGGTGACAAGTTGACATTGAGATTGTCCTTTCCCTGAGCAAAAATGAATAAAAGCTTTTTAAACAAACAAACAGCTCCCCCCCCCATAAAGCCCCACAAATAATAGTACAATACAGAGAGAAATAGTAGTGCAATACAATGGGGAAAAACCAATAAAAGGCATATAGATCTTAAATAAACAAAACTTTCTATTTCAGATTATATGATGATCTATGCAGAATAATTCTAAGAAGGCTACAAAAATATTACTAGAACCAATGTAGAGCTCAGCAAGATTGTAGAGTATAAGATAAACATTCAAAATTTAATTGTATTTCCACATACTAGCAATGGGCTCATGGATTTAAATTAAAATTATAATACTATTGATGAGCATTTATAAAATGAAATATTTAAGTGTAGAACTAATTAATGGATAAGACTCATATACTGAAAACCACACAATGTTAATAAAAGAAATCAAAGATCTAAATAAGTGGAGACATACTATGCTCATTACTTGAAAAACCAACATCATAAAAGTGCCACTTTTCCTTAAATTTAAATATAGATTTAACATATTCCTTTCAAAATACTAGCAAAACATTTGCAGTGATAAGCAAAATTAATCTAAAATTTATACAGAAACTAGAAACTAGTTTACCTGTGAGACACATTTAAAGGAAGACAGAGAGGAAAATTTATAATATTAAGTACATGTATTTGGAAAGAAGAAATTATCAAATTAGTGATCTAAGCTAAAATTACTTTTTAAAAAAGAATAAAGAAGAACAATTACTCTATCTAATTTCAAGACTTATTACTGAGCTGCTATAATCAAAATTATGTGGTGTTGGTGAATAAATACACACATACATGAATGAAACAGAATAAAAACTATGGAAATAGAATCACATAAATATGCTCTGCTGATTTTTGACAAAGTGCAAGCACATTTCTTGTTTTATTTTATTTTATTTTGTAAAGATTTATTCATTATTTCTTTTTTAATAATAAATTTATTTTTTATTGGTGTTCAATTTACCAACATACAGAATAACATCCAGTGCTCATCCCCTCAAGTGCCCCCCTCAGTCCCCGACACCCATTCACCCCCACCCCCCACCCTCCTCCCCTTCCACCACCCCTAGTTCGTTTCCCAGAGTTAGGAGTCCTTATGTTCTGTCTCCAATTCTGATATTTCCCACACATTTCTTCTCCCTTCCCTTATATTCCCTTTCACTATTATTTATATTCCCCAAATGAATGAGAACATATAATGTTTGTCCTCTGATTGACTTGCTTCACTCAGCATAATACCCTCCAGTTCCATCCACGTTGAAGCAAATGGTGGGTATTTGTCGTTTCTAATGGCTGAGTAATATTCCATTATATACATAAACCACATCTTCTTTATCCATTCATCTTCCGATGGACACCGAGGCTCCTTCCACAGTTTGGCTATTGTGCACATTGCTGCTAGAAACATCGGGGTGCAGGTGTCCCGGGGTTTCATTGCATCTGAATCTTTGGGGTAAATCCCCAACAGTGCAATTGCTGGGTCGTAGGGCAGGTCTATTTTTAACTTTTTAAGGAACCTCCACACAGTTTTCCAGAGTGGCTGCACCAGTTCACATTCCCACCAACAGTGTAAGAGGGTTCCCCTTTCTCTGCATCCTCTCCAACATTTGTGGTTTCCTGTCTTCTAATTTTCCCCGTTCTCACTGGTGTGAGGTGGTATCTCATTGTGGTTTTGATTTGTATTTCCCTGATGGCAAGTGATGCAGAGCATTTTCTCATCTGCATATAGTCCATGTCCATGTCTTCCTCTGTGAGATTTCTGTTCATGTCTTTTGCCCATTTCATGATTGGATTGTTTGTTTCTTTGCTGTTGAGTTTAATGAGTTCTTTATAGATCTTGGAAACTAGCCCTTTATCTGATAGGTAATTTGCAAATATCTTCTCCCATTCTGTAGAATGTCTTTTAGTTTTGTTGACTGTATCCTTTGCTGTGCAAAAGCTTCCTATCTTGATGAAGTCCCAATAATTCATTTTTGCTTTTGTTTCCTTTGCTATCGTGGATGTATCTTGCAAGAAGTTACTGTGGCTGAGTCCAAAAAGGGTGTTGCCTGTGTTCTCATCTAGGATTTTTGATGGAATCTTGTCTCACATTTAGATCTCTCATCCATTTTGAGTTTATTTTTGTGTATGGTGCAAGAAAGTGGTCCAGTTTCATTCTTCTACATGTGGATGTCCAATTTTCCCAGCACCATTTATTGAAGAGACTGTCTTTCTTCCAATGGATACTCTTTCCTCCTTTATCGAATATTAGTTGACCATAAAGATCAGGGTCCACTTCTGGATTCTCTATTCTGTTCCATTGATCTATGTGTCTGTTTTTGTGCCAGTACCACACTGTCTTGATGACCACAGCTTTGTAGTACAACCTGAAATCTGGCATTGTGATGGCCGCAGCTATGGTTTTCTTTTTTAAAATTCCCCTGGTTATTCGGGGTCTTTTCTGATTCCAAACAAATCTTAAAATAATTTGTTCTAACTCTCTGAAGAAAGTCCATGGTATTTTGATAGGGATTGCATTAAACGTGTAAATTACCCTGGGTAACATTGACATTTTCACAATATTAATTCTTCCAATCCATGAGCATGGAATATTTTTCCATCTCTTTGTGCTTCCTCAATTTCTTTCAGAAGTGTTCTATAGTTTTTAGGGGATAGATCCTTTACCTCCTTGTTTAGGTTTATTCCAGGTATCTTATGCTTTTGGGTGCAATTGTAAATGGGATTGACTCCTTAATTTCTCTTTCTTCAGTCTCATTGTTAGTGTATAGAAATGCCATTGATTTCTGGGCATTGATTTTGTATCCTGCCACGCTATCAAATTGCTGTATGAGTTCTAGCAATCTTGGGGTGGAGGCTTTTGGGTTTCTATGTAGAGTATCAGGTCATCGGTGAAGAGGGAGGGTTTGACTTCTTCTTTGCCAATTTGAATGCCTTTAATGTCTTTTTGTTGTCTGATTGCTGAGGCGAGGACTTCCAGTACTATGTTGAATAGCAGCGGTGAGAGTGGACATCCCTGTCTTGTTCCTGATCATAGGGGAAAGGCTCCCAGTGCTTCTCCCATTGAAAATGATATGTGCTGTGGGCTTTTCGTAGATGGCTTTTAAGATGTCGAGGAAGTTCCCACTATCCCAACACTCTGAAGAGTTTTGATCAGGAATGGATATTGTAATTTGTCAAATGCTTTCTCTGCATCTAATGAGAGGATCATATGGTTCTTGGTTTTTCTCTTGCTGATATGATGAATCACATTGATTGTTTTACGAGTGTTGAACCAGCCTTGTGTCCCGGGGATAAATCCTATTTGGTCATGGTGAATAATTTTCTTAATGTGTTGTTGGATCCTATTACCTAGTATCTTGTTGAGAATTTTTGCATCCATGTTCATCAGGGATATTGGTCTGTAATTCTCCTTTTTGATTGGGTCTTTGGTTTTGGAATTAAGGTGAGGCTGGCCGCATAGAACTAATTTGGAAGTACTCCACCTCTTTCTATCTTTCCAAACAGCTTTAGTAGAATAGGTATGATTTCTTCTTTAAACGTTTGATAGAATTCCCCTGGGAAGTCATCCGACCCTGGACTTTGGTGTCTTGGGAGGTTTTTGATGACTGCTTCAATTTCCTCCCTGGTTATTGGCCTGTTCAGGTTTTCTATTTCTTCCTGTTCCAGTTTTGGTAGTCTGTGGCTTTCCAGGAATGCGTCCATTTCTTCTAGATTGCCTAATTTATTGGCGTATAGCTGTTCCTAATATGTTTTTAAAATCGTTTGTATTTCCTTGGTGTTGGTAGTGATCTCTCCTTTCTCATTCATGATTTTATTAATTTGAGTCTTCTCTCTCTTCTTTTTAATAAGGTTGGCTAATGGTTTATCTATCTTATTAATTCTTACAAAGAACCAACTCCTGGTTTTGTTGATCTGTTCCATAGTTCTTCTGGTCTCGATTTCCTTAAGTTCTGCTCAAATCTTTATTAACTCTCTTCTGCTGGGTGTAGGATCTATTTGCTGTTTTTTCTCCAGCTCCTTTATGTGTAAGGTGAGCTTTTGTATTTGAGTTCATTCCAGTTTTTGAATGGATGCTTGTATTGCGATGTATTTCCCCCTCAGGACTGCTTTTGCTGCATCCCAAAGATTTTGAACGGTGTATCTTCATTCTCATTAATTTCCATGAATCTTTTTAATTCTTCCTTAATTTCCCGGTTGACCCTTTCATCTTTTAGCAGGATGGTCCTTAATCTCCACGTGTTTGAGGTCCTTCCAAACTTCTTATTGTGATTTAGTTCTAATTTCAAGGCATTATGGTCTGAGAATATGCAGGGGACGATCCCAATCTTTTGGTATCGGTTCAGACTGAATTTGAGACCCAGTATGTGGTCTATTCTGGAGAAAGTTCCATGTGCACTTAAGAAGAATGTGTATTCAGTTGAGTTTGGATGTAAAGTTCTGTAGATATTTGTGAAATCCATCTGGTCCAGTGTGTCATTTAAAGCTCTCGTTTCTTTGGAGGTGCTGTGCTTAGAAGACCTATCAAGGGTAGAAAGAGCTAGATTGAAGTCACCAAGTATAAGTCTATTATTATCTAAATATTTTTTCACTTTGGTTATTAATTGATTGATATATTTGGCAGTTCCCACATTCGGGCATATATATTGAGGATTGTTAAGTCCTCTTGTTGGATAGATCCTTTAAGTATGATATAGTGTCCCTCTTCATCTCTCACTGCAGTCTTCGGGGTAAATTTTAATTTATCTGATATAAGGATGGCTACTCCTGCTTTCTTTTCAGGACCATTTGAATGGTAAATGGTTCGCCATCCTTTTATTTTCAGGCTGTAGGTTTCCTTCTGTCTAAAATGAGTCTCTTGTAGACAGCAAATAGATGGGTCCTGCTTTTTTATCCAGTCTGAAACCCTGCGCCTTTTGATGGGGTCATTAAGCCCATTCATGTTCAGAGTTACTATTGACAGATATGAGTTTAGTGCCATCATGATATCTGTTCAGTCCTTGTTTTTGTGGATTGTTCCATTGAACTTCTTCTTAAAGGGGAATTTTAAGAGTCCCCCTTAAAATTTCTTGCAGAGCTGGTTTGGAGGTCACATATTCTTTCAGTTCCTGCCTGTCTTGGAAGCCCTTTATCTCTCCTTCCAATTTGAATGAGAGCCTTGCTGGATAAAGTATTCTTGGTTGCATGTTCTTCTCATTTAGGACCCTGAGTATATCCTGCCAGCCCTTTCTGGCCTGTCAGTTCTCTGTGGAGAGTTCCGCTGTTACCCTAATCCTCCTCCCCTTAAAAGTCAGGGATTTCTTGTCTCTTGCTGCTTTAAGCATCTTCTCTTTATCTTTGGAATTTGCAAGCTTCACTATTAAATGTCGAGGTGTTGAATGGTTTTTATTGATTTTGGGGGGGGGGATCTCTCTATTTACTGGATCTGAAGGCCTGTTTCCCTCCCCAGATTAGGAAAGTTTTCAGCTAGGATTTGTTCAAATACATATTCTGGCCCTCTGTCCCTTTTAGCGCCCTCGGGAACCCCAATTAAACGTAGGTGTTTCTTCCTCAGGCAGTCGTTTATTTCTCTTTGTCTTCATGGTCTCTTAATTGTCTGTCTCTTTTTTCCTCAGTTTCCCTCTTTGCCATCAACTTGTCTTCTATGTCACTCACTCGTTCTTCCACCTCGTTAACCCTTGTCGTTAGGACTTCTAGTTTGGATTGCATCTGATTCAATTGATTTTTAATTTCTGCCTGATTAGACCTAAATTCTGCAGTCATGAAGTCTCTTGAGTCCTTTTTGCTTTTTTCTAGAGCCACCAGTAGCTGTATAATCGTAATTCTGAATTGGCTTTTTGACATTGAATTGTAATCCAGATTTTGTAACTCTGTGGGAGAGAGGACTGTTTCTGATTCTTTTCAGGTGAGGTTTTCCTTCTAGTCATTTTGCTCAGTGCAGATTGGCCTAAAACAAGTTGTATTGGGAAAAGGAGAAACAGAGAGGAGAGAAAGAAGGAAAGAAAAGAGAAAAAGAAAGAATTAAAAAAGGAAGAAAAAAGAAAAAAAAGAGAAGAAAAAGAGAAAGAAAAAGAAAGAAAGGAAAAAAAGTGTGGGGGAAGCAAACAGAAATCAAAGCAAAAAAAAAAAAAAAAAAAAAAAACCCACGGGGGAGTATCTTCTGTTTCTGTATACTTTAAGTCCCTTGACTTCCCCTGGAACTTCTCCGTCTAGCTCGTCTTCTGGGGGAGGGGCCTGTCGTGCTGATTTTCAAGTGTTAGCACGTGGGGGAGCTGCTCTGCCCCCTGCCTGGTGCAGGGCTCAGTGGGGGTTGTTCACCCCGTGAGGCTCCAGGAGGTACAACCGCAGTGGCAGCGGCCACCTCTGGAGCCCTGGAGTCAGCTCCCGCAGTAACTACGGAGCTCTCCCCTGCAGGGCCTGGAGGCTCCGGGACAGGGCCGCTGATCTGCTCAGCTCGGGGCAGGAGCGTCCTTGCTGTCCTGGGCCCTCCCGGCCTCTGCCTGTCCCGGGGGGAGGCCAGATCCTGGGCTGTGTCCCGGCGCCCAGTGCTCCGGGGCCTGCGCTGTTGGATTTGCGCTCCCGGCCAGCAGCCCCCTCTGCGGAGACGCTGCCCGAGCCCCTCTGAGCTGCTCCGTGTCCAGCTGTGCGCGCTGCAGCCCTTTGGGAGCTCGGCTGCGGGGTGTGGGGCTCTCCCCGGGTGCAGGTGTCTGTTACTGTCCCAGGGAGCCCGAGGCCATCCCCGCCCTCCTGGCTCTTGCTCTAACTCCCTGCGAGCCCCTTTCTGCCCAGGAAGATTGTTTCAGCTCCTGCTTCTCCGGGACGGGGCTCTCCTGTCCTGGGGACACTCCCCCCGGCCTTAGCCCGGCTCCTCGTGGGGCCCCTCCCCCTTTTGTTTCTTTATTTCTTTTTCCCGTCTCCTACCTTGATAGAGGCACGAACTCTTCTCACTGTAGCATTCCAGCTGGTCTCTCTTTAAATCTCAGGACGAATTCGTAGATTTTCATGATTTGAAGGTTATCTAGGTAATTTGGTGGGGACAGGTGATTTGGGGACCCAACTTTTCCGCCATCTTGCCCCTCCCCTCAATATTTATTTATTTATTCATGAGAGACACACAGAGAGAGGCAGAGACACAGGCAGAGGGAGAAGCAGGCTCTGGGGTCAAATCCTGAGCTGAAGGCAGATGCTCAATGGCTGAGCCACCCAGGCATCCCATGTTTCTTTTTAAAAAATCTGTTTGTTTATTTGTAAGAGAAAGAGAGAGAGAACACATGTGAATGAGAGAGCAGGGGACAGGGCAAAGGGAGAGGGAGAGAGGGAGGATCTGAAAATCTCAAGCAGGCACCCTGCTAAGAGAGGAGGTTGATATAGGCCCCCATCCTACAACCCTGAAATCATGACCTGAGCTGAAATCAAGAGTCAGACACCCAACCCACTGAGCCACCCAGGCATCCTTGCAGAAACATTTCAATTGGAGTAAGACAGACCTCCAATAAATGATGCTGGATATTATAAATGCAAAAGACAACAATAACAAATAAAACAGAATCTCAATGGAAATCTCACACCTTATACATAATGTTAACTCAAAAATAGATTATGGGGGCAGTTGGGAGTCTCATTTGGTTGAATGTCTGCCTTTGGTTCAGGTCATAATTTCAGGGCCCTGGGATTGAGCCCTGTATTGGGCTCCCTGCTCAGTGGCATGTCTACTTCTCCCTCTGCATCCGCCCTCCTCCTCATCTCATGCTATCTCTGTTTCTCTTTCAAATGAATAAATAAAATATTTAAAAAATAGATTTTGAACTTCAATGTAACAATCTAATTATAAAATAGACAAAGGACAAAAACAGACATTTAATCCAGGGGGATATGTAGAAGGCAAATAAACACATAAAAGTGTTCATATCTCAACATAATAATAGCCATATGTGAAAAACACACAGCTAACATAGTACTTAATGGGGAAAAACTGAGCTTTTCCCCAAAGGTCAGGAATGAGACAATGATGGCTACTCTCATAATTTTTATTCAACACAGTACTGGAAGTCCTAGCCACAACAATCAGACAAAAAAAAAATAAATAAAATACATTCAAATTGGTAAAGAATAAATAAAACTTTCACTATTTGCAGATTACATGCACTATATATAGAAAACCCTAGCCCTCTAGGGTAAGATGGCGAAAGAGTAGGGTCCCCAAATCACCTGTCCTCAACAAATTATCTAGATAACCATCAAATCATCCTGAAAATCTACGAATTCGACCTGAGATTTAAAGAGAGAATAGCTGGAATGCTACAGTGAGAAGAGTTCGCGCCTCTATCAAGGTAGGAAGACAGGGAAAAAGAAATAAAGAAACAAAAGGCCTCCAAGGGGGAGGGGCACCGCGAGGAGCCGGGCTGAGGCCAGGGCGAGTCTCTCCAGGACAGGAGAGCCCAGTCCCGGAGAAGCAGGAGCTGCACCAACCGTCCCAGACGGAAAGGGGCCCGCAGGGAGTTAGAGCAGGACCCAGGAGGGCGGGGATGGCCTCGGGCTCCCTGGGACACTAACAGGCACCTGCGTCGCGTGCATGAGAGTGCCCCGAGCTCCCTAAGGGCTGCAGCCTGCACGGCGGGACCGGGAGCAGCTCGGAGGGGCTCGGGCAGCGGCTCCGCGGAGGGGGCTACGGGCCGGGAGCGCAAATCCAACAGCGCAGGCCCCGGAGCACAGGGCGCCGGGACACAGCCCAGGATCCGGCCTCCCCCCGGGACAGGCAGAGGCCAGGAGGGCCCAGGACAGCAAGGACGCTCCTGCCCCGAGCTGAGCAGATCAGCGGCCCCGCCCCGGAGCCTCCAGGCCCTGCAGACAGAGAGCTCTGTAGTTACTGCAGGAGCTGACTCCAGGGCTCCAGAGCTGGCCCCGTCACTGCGGTTGTTCCTCCTGGGGCCTCACAGGGTAAACAACCCCCACTGAGCCCTGCCCAGGCAGGGGGCAGAGCAGCTCCCCAAGTGCTAACACCTGAAAATCAGCACAATAGGCCCTTCCCCCAGAAGACCAGCTAGACGGAGAAGTTCCAGGGGAAGTCAAGGGACTTAAAGTATACAGATTCAGAAGATACTCCCCCGTGTTTTTGTTTTGTTTTGTTTTTCTCTTTCTTTTTGATTTCTGATTCCGTCCCCCACCCTGTTTTTCCTTTCTTTCTTTTTCTTTCTCTTTTTCTTCTTTTTCCTTTTTTTTCTTCTTTCTCTTTTTTCTTTTTCTCTTTTCTTTCCTTCTCTCTGTCTTTCTCCTTTTCCCAATACAACTTATTTTTGGCCACTCTGCACTGAACAAAATGACTAGAAGGAAAACCTCACCTCAAAAAAAAAGAATCAGAAACACCCTCTCTCCCACAGAGTTACAAAATCTGGATTACAATTCAATGTCAGAAAGCCAATTCAGAAGTACGATTATACAGCTACTGGTGGCTCTAGAAAACAGCAAAAAGGACTCAAGAGACTTCATGACTGCAGAATTTAGGTCTAATCAGGCAGAAATTAAAAATCAATTGAATCAGATGCAATCCAAACTAGAAGTCCTAACGACAAGGGTTAACGAGGTGGAAGAACGAGTGAGTGACATAGAAGACAAGTTGATGGCAAAGAGGGAAACTGAGGAAAAAAGAGACAGACAATTAAGAGACCATGAAGACAGACTAAGGGAAATAAACGACTGCCTGAGGAAGAAACACCTACATTTAATTGGGGTTCCCGAGGGCGCCAAAAGGGACAGAGGGCCAGAATATGTATTTGAACAAATCCTAGCTGAAAACTTTCCTAATCTGGGGAGGGAAACAAGCCTTCAGATCCAGGAAATAGATCCCCCCACTAAAATCAATAAAAACCGTTCAACACCTCGACATTTAATAGTTAAGCTTGCAAATTCCAAAGATAAAGAGAAGATCCTTAAAGCACCAAGAGACAAAAAGTCCCTGACTTTTATGGGGAGGAGGATTAGGGTAACAGCAACTCTCCACGGAGACCTGGCAGGCCAAAAAGGGCTGGCAGGATATACTCAGGGTCCTAAATGAGAAGAACATGCAACCAAGAATACTTTATCCAGCAAGGCTCTCATTCAAAATGGAAGGAGGGATAAAGAGCTTCCAAGACAGGCAGGAACTGAAAGAATATGTGACCTCCAAACCAGCTCTGCAAGAAATTTTAAGGGGGACTCTTAAAATTCCCCTTTAAGAAGAAGTTCAGTGGAACAATCCACAAAAATAAGGACTGAATAGATATCATGATGGCACTAAACTCATATCTGTCAATAGTAACACTGAACATGAATGGGCTTAATGACCCCATCAAAAGGCGCAGGGTTTCAGACTGGATAAAAAAGCAGGACCCATCTATTTGCTGTCTACAAGAGACTCATTTTAGACCTAAGGACACCTACAGCCTGAAAATAAGAGGTTGGCGAACCATTTACCATTCAAATGGTCCTCAAAAGAAAGCAGGAGTAGCCATCCTCATATCAGATAAACTAAAATTTACCCTGAAGAGTGTAGTGAGAGATGAATAGGGATACTATATCATACTCAAAGGATCTATCCAACAAGAGGACTTAACAATCCTCAGTATATATGCCCCGAAATTGGGAGCTGCCAAATATATCAATCAATTAATAACCAACGTGAAAAAATATTTAGATAATAATAGACTTATACTTGGTGACTTCAATCTAGCTCTTTCTACCCTTGATAGGTCTTCTAAGCACAGCACCTCCAAAGAAACGAGAGCTTTAAATGATACAATGGACCAGATGGATTTCACAGATATCTACAGAACTTTACATCCAAACTCAACTGAATACACATTCTTCTTAAGTGCACATGGAACTTTTTCCAGAATAGACCACATACTGGGTCTCAAATTCAGTCTGAACCGGTACCAAAAGATTGGGATCGTCCCCTGCATATTCTCAGACCATAATGCCTTGAAATTAGAACTAAATCACAATAAGAAGTTTGGAAGGACCTCAAACACGTGGAGATTAAGGACCATCCTGCTAAAAGATGAAAGGGTCAACCGGGAAATTAAGGAAGAATTAAAAAGATTCATGGAAATTAATGAGAATGAAGATACACCGTTCAAAATCTTTGGGATGCAGCAAAAGCAGTCCTGAGGGGGAAATACATCCCAATACAAGCATCCATTCAAAAACTGGAATGAACTCAAATACAAAAGCTCACCTTACACATAAAGGAGCTAGAGAAAAAACAGCAAATAGATCCTACACCCAGCAGAAGAGAGTTAATAAAGATTTGAGCAGAACTTAAGGAAATCGAGACCAGAAGAACTGTGGAACAGATCAACAAAACCAGGAGTTGGTTCTTTGTAAGAATTAATAAGATATATAAACCATTAGCCAACCTTATTAAAAAGAAGAGAGAGAAGACTCAAATTAATAAAATCATGAATGAGAAAGGAGAGATCACTACCAACACCAAGGAAATACAAACGATTTTAAAAACATATTAGGAACAGCTATACGCCAATAAATTAGGCAATCTAGAAGAAATGGACGCATTCCTGGAAAGCCACAGACTACCAAAACTGGAACAGGAAGAAATAGAAAACCTGAACAGGCCAATAACCAGGGAGGAAATTGAAGCAGTAATCAAAAACCTCCCAAGGCACAAGAGTCCAGGGCCGGATGGCTTCCCAGGGGAATTTTATCAAACGTTTAAAGAAGAAACAATACCTATTCTACTAAAGCTGTTTGGAAAGATAGAAAGGATGGAGTACTTCCAAATTCATTCTATGAGGCCAGCATCACCTTAATTCCAAAACCAGACAAAGACCCAATCAAAAAGGAGAATTACAGACCAATATCCCTGATGAACATGGATGCAAAAATTCTCAACAAGATACTAGTCAATAGGATCCAACAACACATTAAGAAAATTATTCACCATGACCAAGTAGGATTTATTTCCGGGACACAAGGCTGGTTTAACACTCGTAAAACAATCAATGTGATTCATCATATCAGCAAGACAAAAACCAAGAACCATATGACCGTCCCATTAGATGCAGAGAAAGCATTTGACAAAATACAACATCCATTCCTGATCAAAACTCCTCAGAGTGTTGGGATAGTGGGAACTTCCTCGACATCTTAAAAGCCATCTATGAAAAGCCCACAGCACATATCATTTTCAATGGGGGAAGCACTGGGAGCCTTTCCCCTATGATCAGGAACAAGACAGTGATGTCCACTCTCACCACTGCTATTCAACATAGTACTGGAAGTCCTCGCCTCAGCAATCAGACAACAAAAAGACATTAAAGGCATTCAAATTGGCAAAGAAGAAGTCAAACTCTCCCTCTTCACCAATGACATGATACTCGACAGAGAAAACCTAAAATCCTCCACCCCAAGATTGCTAGAACTCATTCAGCAATTTGGTAGCGTGGCAGGATACAAAATCAATGCCCAGAAATCAATGGCATTTCTATACACTAACAATGAGACTGAAGAAAGAGAAATTAAGGAGTCAATCCCATTTACAATTGCACCCAAAAGCATAAGATACCTGGAATAAACCTAACCAAAGAGGTAAAGGATCTATACCCTAAAAACTATAGAACATTTCTGAAAGAAAGTGAGTAAGACACAAAGAGATGAAAAAATATTCCTTGCTCATGGATTGGCAGAATTAATATTGTGAAAATGTCAATGTTACCCAGGGTAATTTACACGTTTAATGCAATCCCTATCAAAATACCATGGACTTTCTTCAGAGAGTTAGAACAAATTATTTTAAGATTTGTTTGGAATCAGAAAAGACCCCGAATAACCAGGGGAATTTTAAAAAAGAAAACCATAGCTGCGGCCATCACAATGCCAGATTTCAGGGTGTACTACAAAGCTGTGGTCATCAAGACAGTGTGGTACTGGCACAAAAACAGACACGTAGATCAATGGAACAGAATAGAGAATCCAGAAGTGGACCCTGAACTTTATGGTCAACTAATATTCGATAAAGGAGGAATGATTATCCATTGGAAGAAAGACAGTCTCTTCAATAAATGGTGTTGGGAAAATTGGACATCCATATGCAGAAGAATGAAACCAGACCACTCTCTTGCACCATACACAAAGATAAACTCAAAATGGATGAGAGATCTATATGTGAGACAAGATTCCTTCAAAATCCTAGAGGAGAACACAGGCAACACCCTTTTTGAACTTGGCCACAGTAACTTCTTGCAAAACACATCCACAAAGGCAAAAGAAACAAAAGCAAAAATGAACTATTGGGGACTTCATCAAGATAGGAAGCTTTTGCACAGCAAAGGATACAGTCAACAAAACTAAAAGACATTCTACAGAATGGGAGAAGATATTTGCAAATTACCTATCAGATAAAGGGCTAGTTTCCAAGATCTATAAAGAACTCATTAAACTCAACAGCAAAGAAACAAACAATCCAATCATGAAATGGGCAAAAGACATGAAGAGAAATCTCACAGAGGAAGACATGGACATGGCCAACATGCACATGAGAAAATGCTCTGCATCACTTGCTATCTGGGAAATACAAATCAAAACCACAATGAGATACCACCTCACACCAGTGAGAATGGGGAAAATTAACAAGGCAGGAAACCACAAATGTTGGAGAGGATGCAGAGAAAGGGGAACCCTCTTACACTGTTGGTGGGAATGTGAACTGATGCAGCCACTCTGGAAAACTGTGTGGAGGTTCCTCAAAGAGTTAAAAATAGACCTGCCCTACGACCCAGCAATTGCACTGTTGGGGATTTACCCCAAAGATTCAGATGCAATGAAACCCCGGGACATCTGCACCCCGATGTTTCTAGCAGCAATGTGCACAATAGCCAAACTGTGGAAGGAGCCTCGGTGTCCATTGAAAGATGAATGGATAAAGAAGATGTGGCTTATGTATACAATGGAATATTAGTCAGCCATTCGAAACGACAAATACCCCCCATTTGCTTCAAGGTGGATTGAACTGGAGGGTATTATGCTGAGTGAAGTAAGTCGATTGGAGAAGGACAAACAGTGTATGTTCTCATTCATTTGGGGAATATAAATAATAGTGAAAGGGAATATAAGGGAAGGGAGAAGAAATGTGTGGGAAAAATCAGGAAGGGAGACAGAACATAAAGACTCCTAACACTTGGAAATGAACTAGGGGTGGTGGAAGGGGAGGAGGGAGTGGGGTGGGGGTGAATGGGTGTCGGGCACTGAGGGGGGCACTTGAGGGGATGAGCACTGGGTGTTATTCTGTATGTTGGTAAATTGAACACCAATAAAATAATTCATTAAAAAAAAGAAAACCCTAAATACTCCATCAAAAATTGATAAATGAATTGAGTAAAGTCACAAGATACAGAATCAATGTACCTAAATCTGTTGCATTTCTATACAATAATAATGAAGCAGCAAAAAAGAGAAATTAAGAAAAGAATCCAATTTACCATAATGCCAAATATAATAATATACCTGGGAATAAAGATAACCAAAGAAATGAAAGACCTATACTCTGAAAACTACAAGACACTGACGAATGAAATCAGAGACTACACAAATGGAAAGATATTGTATGCTCATGTATTAGAACAGATATTGTTAAAATTTCTATATTGCTTAAAGCAACTGGTATATATAATGTAGTTTCTTTCAAAATGCCAACAGCATTTTTCACAGAGTTAGAACAAGCAGTCCTATATAGTTTGTATGGAACCACAAAAGGCCTCCAATACTTAAAACAATCTTCAAAAAGAAAAACAAAACTGGATGTATCATAATTCCAGACTTAGTTATATTACAAAGCTGTGGTAATCAAAACATATGGAACTGGCACAAAAATAGATACATAGATCAATAGAACATAATGGAAAGCCCAGAAAAAACTCCACAATTACATGGTCAATTAATCTTTCACAAAGAAGTCAAGAATATTGTTGGGAAAACTGGACAGCTATGTGTAAAAAAATAAAATTGTATCACTTGCTTACATTATACACAAAAATAAACTCAAAATGGATTAAGAACCTAAATGTGAGACCTGAAACCATGAAAATTCTAGAAGAGAGTACAGGTGGTAATTTCTCTGTCATTGGTGACAGCAATAACCTTCTTGATATATCTCCTAAGGCAAGAGAAACAAAACAAACTATTGAGACTACATCAAAATAAAAAGATTCTGCAACACAAAGGGAATAACTAACAAAACTAAAAGACAACCTACTTAATGAGAGAAGATATTTGCAAATGACATCTGATAAAGGGTTAGTATCCAATATATATATAAAGAAGTTGTGCAACTCAACAGCAAAAAACTTAAATAATTAAATTAAAAATGGGCAGAAGACATGAATAGACATTACTCAGAAGAAGACATATGGATGGCCAACAGACATGTGAAAAAGACGCTCAACACCACTCATGACCAGGGGAAATGCAAAGCAAACCACTATGAGATATCACCTCACACCTGTCAGAACGGTTAAAATAAAAAACTCAAGAAACAATAGGTATCGGCCAGGATGTGGAGAAAAAGGAAACTTTTGCACTCTTGGTGGGAATGCAAACTGGTGTAGCCACTTGGAAAATAGTAAAGAAGTACCCTTAAAACTTAAAAATAAAACTATGCTATGGATTCAGTAATCCCACCAGTGGGTGTTTTCCCAAAGGATACAAAAACACCAATTCAAAAAGATATATGCACCCCTATGTTCATTGAAGCAATTTTTAAAATAGCCAAATTATGGAAGCAGCCCAGGTGTCCATCAGTAGATGAATACAGATAAAGAAGATGTGGTGTATATATACATTATTCATACATAAAATATTATTATTCAGCCATAAAAAAGAATGAAAATATTATTCAGCTGTAAAAAAGAATGGAATCTTGCCATTTGCAGCAACATAGATAGAGCTAGAGAACATAATGCTAAGTGAAATAACTCAGTCAGAGAAAGACTGACACCATATGATTTCACTCATATATGGAATTTAAGAAACAAAACAAATGAGCAAATGAACAACAACAACAAAAAAAGACAAAGTAAAAAGCAGACTCCTAACCACAGAGAACAAAGTGATGGTTACCAGTGAGGAGGTGAGTGGGAGTATGGCTGAAATAAGGGATGGGAATTAGGAGTACATTCCTCTTGATGAGCACTGACTACTGAGTAATGTATGAAATTCTTGAATCACTGTATTGTATCCCTGAATTGAATATAACACTATATGTTATCTACACCAGAATTAAAATTAAAAAATAAATGTAAGAGAAGAAAAATAAAAACAGGAAACATCTAGTATATATGCACTTCTGACTGAGATGGAATTATGGGACCAGATTTTCCTCTCCACCTCTAGCAGAGAAAAATACATCCAACAGTGGATGGGAAGAAAATTCATATCAGAACAGAGAGGACCATAATCCCTAAAAGAGGGGAAACAAAGGAAGTAGGCCCTATGTTTGCCCGTTTCTTGCCTTGTGATAGTTTACAAGCCATGGTGCAAGGAGGAGAATTCAGGAGGAGCCCTGCAGAATCCCTGAGTTGTCAAGAGAGGGATGAGAGTATTGGGAGACTAATGAGACTTAGAGTCCCAGAGGAGAGATGGCTGCACAGCCATCTCCGCAGAGTTCTTGTGGATTGTTTAGGGAGACATGAGTCCAGGGAAAGAAGCACTAAGAAAAATTAGCAGTGCTCTTTCCACAAACCAGATCAGAGGACAGCAAGGTCATGGAGTATTATTGCAGAGCACACAGAAGAGTCTTGACCGTGTAGTGGGGAAAAAAGTAATGTCAGATTGAGCACTGCTATAGTTTGCCCCCAAAAGTCTTAGAGACCCACAAGAAGCAAACTGTTTCTAAGCAATTGAACTCCATTCCAGAATAAAGTTCTAGGAAACATACAGGAATAAAAAGATACTAAGCACATAAGTTAAAATGCACAAACTCTGGCATTCACTTAAAAAACTATCATACATGCAAAGAAACATGAAAATGACTTATAATGAGGAACTAACTCAATCAACTAATCAAACTGTCCCAGCACTGATATAGATGTGAGAATTAGCAGAAAATTACATTAAAACAATGGTTATAACTGTGTTTCCAGGGATCCCTGGGTGGTTCAGTGGTTTAGTGCCTGCCTTCGGCCCAAGGAGTGGTCCCAGGGTCCTGGGATCGAGGCCCATGTTGGGCTCCCTGCATGGAGCCTGCTTCTCCCTCTGCCTGTGTCTCTGCCTCTCTCTCTCTCTCTCTCTCTCTCTCTCTCGAATAAATAAATAAAATCTTAAAAAAATAACTGTGTTTCTATATGTTCAAAAAGTTCAGTGAAGATGTGGAAAGTATAAAAAAGACCTTACTCAAACTTGGGTAGAGGCAGAGATTATAATGTATGAAATGTAAAATTTTCTGAATAAAATTAAAACTTGATCAGACTTTGCAAAGGAAAGATTAACAATTGTGAAGACTTAGAAATACAAACTATCCAGAATGAAATGCAGAGAGAAAAATAAATTTTAGTAAATGAGCAAAGCAGGTGTGACATGTGGGGCAACTTTGAGCAACCCAATAAATGGCTAAAGTTTCCCTAAGAGTGGGGCTCAGAAAAAAATACTTGAAGAAATATTTTTGTATTTAATTTTTTCAAATCAATTTTTTTGAGTAAAATTTTTTTCCAAATTTAATGAGAACTTCAAACCCACAGTTCCAAGAGGCTAAAAAAAAAAAAGAAACCCCAAACCTAAGCATAAGAAATATAAAGGGAAATCCACCAATGCACAACATAGTCAAGTTGCTCAAAAGCAGCCAGGTTAACCCAACACCAGATTATACATTTATTTTTTTTATTTTTTATTTTTTTTTTAAATCTTTTTTTTAATTTTATTTTACTTTATTTTATTTATGATAGTCACAGAGAGAGAGAGAGGCAGAGACACAGGCAGAGGGAGGAGAAGCAGGCTACATGCACCGGGAGCCCGACGTGGGATTCGATCCCGGGTCTCCAGGATCGCGCCCTGGGCCAACGGAAGGCGCCAAACCGCTGCGCCACCCAGGGATCCCCAGATTATACATTTATTTGTTTGTTTATTCTCTGACAATTCTCTTAGCATGTGAGTGTGTAAGTTATCTATTGCTGGATAGAAAACTGTCCCAAAGCTGGAGACTTCAGAAAGCAACATTTGTTATCTCATGATTATTGTGGGTCAGGGATCTGGTGGCTCAGCTGGGGATTCTGGCTCTGAGTCTTTCTGATGGTGCAAGAAAGTCATGGCAGGCGTCTTCTCATAGAAAAAGAGAAGGAGCACCAAGGTAGAAGCTACCATCTCCTTGCAACCTAATCTTGGGAGTGACATCCCCCTACTTTGTCCAGTCTCTGGGTATTGGGAAAGAGTCATTAGGCCCATTCTACACTAAAGATGGAAGATATTACATGAGAACATGAGTATCAGTAGGTAAGTGTCATTGGGGGCCACTTTTAGTGGCTGCTTATCATAGTTAACTCCATGGGACTCATTCTTTGTCTTGTGTATGACCAATTCCCAGGCCCTAGTGCAAAGTAGATGCTGAAGTTCATGGACGGGATGGATGGACAAACAGTCTGATAACTGGAAAACTTACAGTGTAATTATGTGGGCTCAAACAACTTTAACATTATCATCCAATGTCACCTCTATTAATAATCAATCACTTAGGACAGTTGGTGGTACAAGTTTCTGCCAGTAGCCTTTAATTTTCAGAAACCAATGGTTCAATTTCAGCTGAATTAATGAATGGATATGCTGAATTCTATTAATTTCACTTTTAAACAATGCAATTAAATATATTTTTTTCCCATTACATCATTACATGGTGGCTTGTACTTTTATGAGAAAAGAAACAACAGAAATATTCCTTTCAGAGTCTTGGAAATTGGAGATTTAACTTTGATAATTCCTCCAGTATTTTATAAACTGCTTGTATTTATGTACTAATGAAAAAATATAAATCCACACATATTTCACTTCAGGAGAAATAAATGAAGCCCAGTCCTGGGAGGCTTGTCTTTAATCATGAAATGTGCAACATTTGGCTGCACTGAATTAGCCATTTGTCTCACTAATGTAAATCCTCAAGAGCACTGAGGGCCTGAGCAGAAAAATCCATGGAGCTGCGAATGTGCCTTCTAGGGGTGTGAGCATGAGTTAAATGCAGATACAAAAAGGTGCCAGCGAGTGGCTCCCTGAACATATTTATGTCAGGGAAGTCCTAACTTCTGTGATTCTTTTTATACCAAAAAGGCCCTGTGAATATATTCATCAGAAACACCGCACATTTTCAACTACAAGACACCAAATAAGAGATAATAAGCTTCCATCATCTTGTGATTTATCCTCCCGTTCTGTTAGGGAAGTGTTGACAGACTTGCTGGTTTCAAAGACCCAAATGCTTGTCAGCTTGTCTTCTGCATCTGTTTCTCCACTGGGTGTTATCTCTAAGACCACAGAAGAAAAAAGTCAATATCAGAATACCAGAAATGCAAACAATTAACCCCCCTCCCTGGGGGATCATTTCTATCATAAATGTGGTCATTTTGATTAACTTGGTCCACCTATTGTTATTGCAAACTATTCATCAAAGCAGGTTGGTCCTGCACAAATGCCATTAATAGTTGAGAGAGCCCAGCTCAAGACTCTGTAGTAGCATTAATCTTCCCAGCTGTGCATTACTCATGCTACTTTACTCGTCTAATCTTGTAGGCCTTTAAAAAAAATCACATGCTTGCCAGATAGCCTAGAATTTTCAGATCAATTTACCCAGATTTACTCTCTTCTCTAGTCACTCAGCTTATACACAGAGGGGATGGTTACCAGCAGTATTAAATCCCATTTTACCCCTAATCTTCTTTAAAGGTATTTATTTTTTATTTGTTTTCCCTACACTTCAAAATGATTCCATTGTTTAAAATATCACCCCACTTAAACATAGAAAAAATAGAACTGCTTTTAACGGAAGTTCCTTGAGAATTTTAGGTACAATTATACAGAAATGAGAATGTGGGGTCACTTACTTTGTTATTTTTAATATTGCAGAAATTAAAAATGATTTTTAGAGCTTCAGATCATAAGAAACATTGAAATTCTAATATATTAAATATTTATTATAAAAAAATAAAACTAGAGAATGGAAAGAACATAGATCATAGGGAACATAGATCTGATCTTGAAATCAAAGTCCCTTCCCAAAACTGAACCCATAAGAAATGCCAAAGAAAAAAAGAAATAGTAAATATAAATTTGGATTTGAAGATGTTGAAATAATCACAAAACTAGTTTTTAAACATTTATTTGCATTTAAAATGCAAATAAGGGGCAGTCTCAGCAGTTTAGCACCGCTTTCCGCCCAGGGCCTGATCCCGGAGACCTGGAATTGAGTCCCACGTCGGGCTCCCTGCATGGAGCCTGCTTCTCCCTCTGCCTGTGTCTCTGCCTCTCTCTTTGTGTCTCTCATGAATAAATAAATAAAATCTAAAAAATAAAATGACTACTAGGGAAGAATTACAGATGATTAATAAAATTGTTCAGCTTAATAATGAAAGAAAGGCAAATTAAAACAAATATTTCTTGCTTGAGATATTAAAATTTTTTGAATGGCAGTAATCAAATTTTGGAAAGGTCAGAATAAAATGAGCTCTCATATTTTTTGAAAAATCTGATGTTTGGAGAGATGATGATTTAGCACACACTCTCTTAAAATGTTCATTACCTCTTCTGAAGTAATCTAAGGAAACTTAATCTGGGCAAAGATTTTGGTATTTTATATCTACATATATATAACAACATTATATATGATAATGTATATATATATCATACATATATTAAATATATATTATATATGTAATATATAATTATATACTGTATTATAATATAATATGTAATACTAAAACCTTAGAAGCGGAGTAAAATACCCATGGGCAGAAAAATTATTAAATTATTAAATGTTCACTTCATAGCAAAATTATCAAATAAAATATTATGAATATCCTGTTATATTTTCAAAGATTAGTTACATATAAAACTGATTATTATATATTAAAAAACTCAACAACCATATCCATATATGTAGGTGTATATTCTGTCTGTGTAGATACATGTAAAGAAATACATAACTAAATATATGTATATACATAAACCATAATAAATGACATTTATATATCATATAATAATTTAAGCATATATAATATTATATATGTTTGTTATTAATAATTCTATATGTGACTATATATAACTAGTATATAGTGGAAGAAAATGAACTAAAGGTTAAGCATGATTCATACATTTGAGGATGATTTTGCATTTCATTTGTTTACGTTTTTCTGTGATTAATAGTTTGAGGGAAAATTAAAGAGATGTATAAAATGAAAAGCAAGGTTTGCCTTGTGGAGACACTGTTTCCCTATATTGTCTTGGCCCTCCCATTGCACATGTGTCTGCACTGCTCCTCTGACAACTGGACAGGCACATCTCACTGTGATATCTGGGAGTCTGAACCTAGGACCTTGTGTGACCACTTGATAAGACTTTGAAAAGGGACCAGGAAAGAGTCTTTGCAAATGGTGTTGGGTAAGGATCTGGAGTATAAGGGGCACTAGCTCTTCCTTAAACTTCATGCTTCCTTTATGACAGTGCACAGCCTCATATACAGCTCATAGACACACACACACTTTTTGATGGCAGAAAACCAATTTCTTTTCAAATCCTAAGCCACTTTCAATATCCTTAGCAGCTGTCTATTGGATTTCCCTGTGAGGTAGAGTTTATTCATTTTATTTTTTTAATAAAGATTTTGTTCATTTATTTATTTTAGAGAGAGAGAGAGAGAGAGAGAGAGTGAGCAGAGGGGGAGGAGCAGAGAGGGAGGGGCAGAGACAAGCCCACACACTGAGTGGGAGCCCACATGGGGAGCTCAACCCCACAACTTGGAGATCATAACCTTGAGCAGAAACCAACAGTTTGAGTTTAACGGATTGAGCAACCCAGGAGCCTCTCTGAGGGAGAGTTTAGAATAGCATACTGGGATCTTTGTGGCCTCACCTACCAGGCTCGTCACAGAATTACCATAGGACATAGGCTGCACTTAAAGGCTTGAATAAAAACAAAAGCAGTGATGATTAAATTCTCATAAATTCCAGTCACCCAGGAAGTGCTGCGCATTGCATTTGTGAAGTGGAATCTGGGCATATATTGCCTGGGGACAGAAAGCACTGATTTGGAAGGAATCCGTAAGTTCTGTGGATGTTGTGAGCTGTGTGTAATGGAATTTTGTTCTTTCAATTAGAGATGAACTGTCCACTCCTCGAGTGAATGATGGTGGGCAGAGGCGCTCAGAACCATCTCCAGGAGTAGAAAATATGGTTGAATGCTTTAAGAAGTTCAAAGTCTAGAAGATAGACAAGTCAGAAGTTTACCTAAAATTAAAACTTTCTTTTTGGCTAGGTGTTCATGTCCTTATGACAGAAATGAAACAGAATAACATATTGAGCAGGACTTACCAGCAAGATTTGGTCAGGGTCCTGGACCTGTCACTGCCACCTCCCTCAGTGTCCACCAGTTGCTGTATTCTTTGGATGTTTCCAGGGAAGTGGTGGTATTCAATGGCATTGACCACACCTGCAGAGGCCCAGGTGTCCATCAAGAGATAAAGTCTCTGAGAACATTCTCTGTCTCTGGGGGTTTATAATCTTATTAGAAGAACATTGAAAAAAAAAGGGAGAGAGAGAAATAACTTGATGATTTTTACTTTATTTCCACTTCCAATTCGTTCTAACAAAGCAGGACATTGTGGGATGCTGAATTATTTAATGTTGCACCTGGAGGGGAGTAATTATCAGTAATTTTCTTATTTAATGACAGATTTATTAATCTTATGAAGTTACCAAAGTAAATATTTTGAGACATTAAGAAGTGCCATTCATCTACACAATTACATAAAACTTGTACAACTAATAACTTAAAATTTATGTACTTAACAAAAGAAATTTCTTCAAACATGGAAACACTGGAAATGTAAACATTTCTACTTATTAAAATGTAAGTCTAATACATCTTTCAAATATTTTAAACTCTACAAAAACAGTTCAAATATACACAAAATGTTAAAATGATTGCACAAATAGTAACCTTATGCTAAAGAAGTTATAAAGAATATTAATCCCATGAGATTGTATTGTTACTTATTCTTATTCTTCTCTAGGATAATATCTACACTTTCCAGGGTTTGGGTACCTTTGATATGCCCAAAGAAACAAAAATATCTTTTTTGTGCTAGCCATAGTTGCAAGATCTGGGTTATCAACTGAATATTTTAGGTAGGAAAATAGGACCTGCTTGTGTAACCAAAGCATAAGCTTTAACAATAAACTTTACTCATCACATCATAGAATCTCTCAGGACTTTGCACGTTTTTCCCGAAATTTGATTTTTGGAGACTTAATGTCTTTCTCAAAGCCAAAGTATTCTACAAGTTATATATAAATTATCATTATGAACATCCATTAAAATTCCATTAAGAGAGTCCACATGGTCTGTTCAAGTATTTAAACATTTTTTTGTCTATTATAATGACTTATCTAGAGTTTTCATTATTTAGAATCATAATCATTTCATCATTAAGTATCATTTTGAAATACAGCTTTCCATTGTTGTTAATAAGTGACCATTGTAGATTAGTCCATCGGTCTTTTTCTAGGACTTCCTGCCTTACTCAAAATTGACTGGGTTGGCTGGGGTAGAAACAAGCAAATTATTTTATGAGAAGATATATAATGCTGGAGAATAAACTACATATAATCACACTCTTGTACACTCAAAGTTCAGTAATAATTTAAACTTATTTTTTAATATTTTCTTTTTAAAAAAAATTTCATTTATTTTTTTGAGAGAGAGAGGGAAATCATGAACAGGGGAAGAGGCAGAGGGAGAGGGAGAAGCCGACTCTCTGCTGAGCAGGGAAACTGACCTAGGTCCCTGAGATTATGACCTGACCCAAAGGCAGACACTTCAATGACTGAGCCATCCAGGCCCCCTTAAATTTTCTTTTTCAGTGCTACATATATCTTTTTATTAAGTTTGTATTTTGTCTTCTGAGTGTAATTATAAATCCATGGCTTGATGCAAGCTCAGCTTGTCCTAATTTCCTATAACATAATCATAAATGTTTTGAAGATCAAATTATCATAACTTAGAAGCCCTTTCACTTGGCTGGTTGTATTTGCTTTTGATAATACTCCTAACATTCCTGAAACCACCCTTGTTTTCTGGGTGTGACAGGAAGTTTCAGAATCATCTGATGTTTTCCTGTCCAGATACAGAATCAAGAATACTTAAAAGGTCCTGCTACCCATGAAAATTGGTGGAAGGCAAAGTGATACTACTGTTTTCATGCCATTTTTAATAGTGACTTAGGCATTTTCACCAATGTTCTCATTAATTTTATGAAGGCAGGAATTTTCAGAAGTCCTTAGTCTGCCACTCCTGTTAATATCACTGCTAGTTTTCTTATCAGAGCTTTCTTTGAGCGAGTTTTTCTCTATATTTATTGTGTGAAGACATAAAATATATTTCTATGTATGGAGAAGCTCGCATTAAAAACAAGTTTAAAAAATGAGACCATTTATGAATGTGTGACAAAGAGAGTGGTGGGAAGCTTTGCATGCCATGTACAGGCATTTAGCAGTCTCCTTTATACCAGGACATTCTAGCACATGCTCCGTGTGTAATGCCGTGTTTCCTTTCAGAAGATAGTCAATGTAAGGCAGTAGTCAGCCTAGACCTGTCTGCTGTGTCACTTCTCTATATCTGGGGAAAGAAATTCTAGGAATGAGATTCTCAAAGCCTGAGTGATCACTTAATCCTGCAAGGCTGGGAAACCTGAATGCTAAGAAAGAGAAAAGAAAGTATCTATGGTTATCATAGTGTGTACCAGGTGCTGGAACAGAGGTTTTACAAAGATTGTTTTATTTACTTATCATAAACTTCTAAGATGAGTATCATCATCCCCCTTCAACAAATGGTAAAAGTGGAGCTCAGAGTAGGTAGGTAATTCACCAAAAGTCATACAGCTAGTACATGAACTTCCACTAGGCCTTTGAGTTCTCAGAGGATGTCTTTGTGTTGTGTAGTTAGAAACCATGGATTTAAAAATTGTATCCTTTATACACTATGTGACCCTGAAAAAAAATCACAACTTCTTTGAATCTTCTCTCCTTAATTATGAATTATACATAATATTTCCTATATGCCTGAGGGAAATGATAGAAAGTAAGTGAAGAGATGACTATGACAGCATCTACTTCAAAGCTGGTCACTGAGGAAATGGACCCACAGTGTGTTACCGAGGCTGCACAGGACCTAGGTAAATGGCAGCGTACTTGGGAATTTGTTCATTTGTTGTAATCATTTATATTTGCTTCACGTATGTGATAGCTCAAGATGGGGCTAATTAGTGGAATGAATGTAATTGCTAATGGTACAAATTAATATAATAATCTGCCATTTATACTAAAATGTTCTTAGATCATACTGCTCTCAAGAATCTGAAATTTGGCTAAAGGGTTATATGATTTGGGGGCCATGTCCCTCTGTGTCTCCTAATAAATATTTATCATTATCCTTCTTTCTAAAGTATATGTAAGATGGAAAACAATGAAATAATATCCGCTCATACACATACACATAGCCTCAGCTGTCATTTTGTTAGTTGATACCACTTGCTTAGGGGGCTCCATCAGTTACGTCGGCTTCGGGCACCTCCCAGCACTAGCTGGAAGCCTCGCTGTGAGGTGGCTGTGACAGCTCCTGCGACCATCTGTTCTGGATCAATATCCACTTGGAAGGTGTGTGCTCAGCCAGGGTCATCTTGATAGTCCTAGGATCTCAAAGAAGTGCCCAGGTTTCCGCACATTGCAGTGATGATGCCCGCATGACATAGCTGACACATTCATGAGGGTGTCCTCACTAATTGGTCTTCCAAGCACAGGTCTATAGGAGATTTCTAAGAAAGGCTTTCTTTGGGTTGTCATTGTGGTCTCATCATTCACTCCTGGAAACATCCAAAATCAAGCAACATGGGTATCAGTCGTGTCCAAAGCCTCTGCACCCGCGTCTACCTTAAAGTTCATGAAATACCCTGACATCAAATTCAAAAGGCAAGAGATTGGTCTTTTATCATAGAAGTTAAGCACTCCACCTGTGATCCTTGGTTGAGTATTTATATTTGTCTCTGGACACCATTTAGTTTTTTATGGGTTTTCTTTGCCATGGCTGTTGGAATAGCCTTGCCCTCCCCAGTGAATGGATTCCCCAGCCTGGAAGGAGACCTCAGGTAGGGTCCTGAATTGCTGCCCCTGGAGGCAGGCAGGAGAAGCTGGGGGACCTTTTATGTGGGGACATGGGGGACTGAGCTTCAGACTCACACTAATAACCTTGATCAAGTCACTTGACAACCCAACACCTCCCTCTTCTGCAGACTGGGCCAACTGGATTGAGTCTTTGGGTTTCAAAAATCACATTTTTTAAATAAAATTGTGTGTAAAACTCTGATACGGGTACTCTGACTTTAGGTCCAAAGAGGAGTTCCTGGCATTGAGTGCTAATTGCTCTAGTGTGAAGTACGGCAGAGAGTGTCCACCAGAATCTTATTTTCCTCTCTCTCCCTGTGCTGTTTCCTCAAAGTTCAGCATGGATGTGACACTGAGATCTGGCTGTGCTCAGACTCGCATGTGCTGCCAGGGACCTGGGGTTGTTCATACTGATATATATTACTAAACGTTTATATATGTCATGGATTCTAAAAGATGTTCTAAGTACTGGTGGGCAATGATGTATATGTAAAATGTCATAGAAATGATAGTTTTGTTTATTTCTTCTTTATTACTTATGCCTTTTACATTTTCTTGTCTTTTATCCTGATTTATGAGAGCCAAGCATGAGGGCTATAGACAGCAGCAGCATCCTTAGTCTCTGAGCACCCAGACAGGGGAGGGAGTCCAGGCTGAGAGTGTCACAGAGGCCAGGCTGTCACTGAAGGCTTCAGGATATTGTCCTCTCTCCTTAGTGGATGACTCATGTGACAGCAAGCATTTTTCCTGCCTGGTCCTACCCAGTTTACAATCCCAAGTCTTTCTTAGGATTTTGTAAGGTTCCAGTGTAATTCCCAAAGTATCATTTTTGGCTTAAATCCATCCTTTAGGTTCTCTTTCTTACAAAAAAAAAAAAAAGTCACCAGGCAGAGCATGGCAGTGGTAGAAACACGGTTCAGGACACAGACAACAGGGACTGGTGACTCCATTTGAGCTTCAGAAACTCCTGGCTCAAATGGAGTTTACTTACTGGCTTGGGGAAGACAAGTCCTTACACTTTTATGCTAAATGACAGCATGATAATGACCAGATGGATAATCCAAAGGTCAGTGGCTGTGTCTTGGGGCAGGTCACCTCAAAACTGCCCCTTTTGCCAAGGCAGAAATGGCCTCAGACCATGGTTCAGGATCCCAACAGTTGGTGGGGCACAGATTTCAAGCCCCAGAAATTCTCTTATCCATTTCAATGTCAAAATATGATGATCCTAAAATCATATCTATGTAAATCTAGTTTGAGAACTTGATCAGAAATTTTAGCATTAACCCTTCACCAGATAGCCTTCATATGACAGGACCCTTCTCTTCTCTCCACAGCAGGAAACTGTGGTTTCTTGTTTCCCCAACAAAAATAGCATCCTATTTATGCTGTAGATTCTTCAAGGGTAAAAGTTGTGTCCTATGACTTCCATGGCTCCTTTGGGGCTGTATTAGTTTCCAAGGGCTGAGGTAACAAAATGCTACAATCCAGGTGGCTAATGCAAGGGAAATGTACTCCATCACAAACCTAGAGGCAGAGTCTGACAACCAGTGTTGGTGGGGTCGTGCTCCCTCTATGCTCTGGGGGACCCCTTCCTGCCCCTTTTGGCTGCTGTGATGCTGGAGACCCGGGGTGTTGCTTGGCTGGCAGGGGCACTGCTCTACTGTCATCACATGGCTTCTCTCTGGGTTTCTTCTTTAGAGACACTGGTCATGTTGTGTGAGAGCCCATCCTATCCCAGCATGACCTCACCCTAACTTGGCTCCATCGGCAAAGTCCTGGCCTCTAAGCCAGGCTACCTTCCCCAGTAGGACAGCTAGCCCTTCAGCATGTCCTTTGTGAGGGACACGTCTCAGCCCTTAACAGTGCCTGACTGGCAGGGCAAAATCAATATGCTGTTTTGAGTGCATATTAAATATGTTTCTTCTCTTCCAAATTTTCCCTCACTCACAAATAAATCAGCCACCCACGATTTCCTTTCTCTCCTACCTCCTTCAATTGTATGATTTCAGCCTTTCTGCATATTTAACTGGGGAGTTCACTATTCCCACCTGACACAATCAGTTCTTTCTTGTACTTGAGAAAAAGCTGCGGGGAGTCTTTCAGCTGGGTGTGCTTCTCTGCCTCCTCCACCAGCACGAGGACAACTAGACCTCTGATCTTGGCATCGTTTCTTGGATCAGGCCTCCTCCTCATTTCTAGAAATAGAACCACATAAAACAAGGGACCTACATATTGTGTGTCTTATGAGAATGTTTCCTGCCCTAGCCGATTCATTTCTTTCTCTCCTCCTCTGGCTCATCTAAATCCATCACCTCCCCCTACGTGGCAGAGAGAAAACATCTGGAGAGGAGTTACAATGAGCACAGCACTGGGGAGAGAAAAATGAAGCTTTAACTCTGTTGCAGCCAAATCCCCATCCCTGTAATGAATCCCCCTTAGCCAAGTGCTGACGGGAGGCTCCCGTACAGAGGAATTCATAGCAGTAAACTCACAGATCTGCCCCTTGGGCTGCAGACCAGAGACATGTTTGATTTGTGTGTTTGCTGAAGCTAAATAACAGGCAAGACTTTTCTCTACCTTGTGAATAGACACAGAGGAATCCACCAACTTACGGAAAGGGGAAAATCCACCCCATTAACAAATGTGGTTCTTCACACCCTTCCCATTGCTTCAGCCTCAGACGTGCTATTTGGAAGGGTGTATAGATTACATCTGGGAAGCTTTCCAAACTGTCTACAAAAAGAAAAGAAAGGAGGAAAAGATAACAAGCCATATTAAGCTGGCCGTATTAACAAGCAAACTGCTTTTCCTTTAGTTAACCACAAAGAGTCTGTGGTGAAGAGGGAAAAGCAGTAATTTCTTGGGTTTCTCACAGAGGATTAGGTTTCCGGTCTATGGGTTTTCCTGGATCTAATCCCTCATGTGTTCTTACCGCTGGCTGTGTGTGCTGCCAAAGTTCTAATCAATTTGCTGGCCTAACAGGGAGCAAATGTGAGAGATGGGAGGGTCTCCCCAGATGCCATGCATTTCTGCTTCTTGGACAGACATTCCTTGCTCAGAGTAAAAATGCATGATCATCTGCACTCTCTGAGCTCAGTAGTAGCTAGGGACACATTTCATGGATCATCCCCATTCCTAAACATGGTAATAAATAATGTACCAGTAACTAATTAAAGTCACTGGAAAAGTTTCATGAATAAAATTTCTGTGAACTGCTGAACACGTCATGACAGATTCCTTTCATTCAGAATTGACTCTGTGCCAGGCACGGCGTAAGCAATTGACAGGCATTTCCTGATTTGCTCTTCACCAGATGTCCATCATGGTGGGACTGTTATTTCTGATAAGAAATTGAGCATCAGGGGGGCTCTTGAGTGTCTCAGATGGTTAAGCATCCACCTGTGACTCAGGTCGTGATCTCAGGATCTTGGGATCGAGCCCTACATCAGGCTTCCTGCTCAGTAGGGTGTCTGCTTCTCCCCTTTCCTCTCCCTCTGCCTCTCCCCATTGCTTGTGCTCTCTCACTCTCTCAAATGAATAAATAAAACCTTTTTTTTTTTTTTTAAAGTGAGCATCAGAAAGATTAAGCAATTTGCTCAAAATAACAGAGCTAAGACATGGGAAAATTAAGATTTGAAACTAGGACCTCAGATTCAAAAAGCTGTATTTTTCATACTGCACAATGTTGAAGAATATAAGGAAAGAAACTGAGAAAATGGAGTGGAAAGGCAGGATGGGGCAAATGCCTTACTGTGAGTCAATGAAAGTCTAAGAATAAGGCAAATAACTAGCATGCAATCAAATGATCAAAAAAAAAAAAAAGACAGCAGTGTCATAAAGGAAGGAAATTCTGAGCTGAATTTGGAGTTAAGAAATATTTAAGAGAAAACCCTCCTGTATTTCTTTATGTGGAATTCCTGTTTTAGAAGTGCAGTTGTTGCAAAAGAATCACAGAGAGATAACGAGATAATTGGGACTCGGGTACACCATTCCATAACCTGTGGTGATATCAGGAACGGAAGGTGGGGAGTAGAAAGCACAGCTTTATTTGAATGGAGGTTCATTGATTTCATCAGTTAAAATGGCTTACCAGTTGGCTTTTAATAATTGACATCCCTGCGAACAAAATTAGAAGTAGAAGAAATAGCCTATAGCCCGAATTGGGTTTATAGTCACTACCTGATTTTTTTCCCCTGGATTCAGGGAAGAGTTTGGAATGACCTAAAGACCACTTTTTTTTTAATGTGTTTGAAAATAAGATGGAATGTTCATTTTGACTTGAAAGTGCAGGAATCACAGCATGTTGCCCAAATAGTGGTGCTCAACCTCCGGTGCTAGAATAAGACAGGATGATGACGGAAGCCTGTCTGCGAGGTTGGGAGGCAGTTATTATGGGATATGAAACCTGTACTTTGAAAAGCTGACTGTTTTTATGTTTCCTGTCTCTGCTTTGCTGTTTCTCTTTTATTGTCTCTCTCTTAGAGTTTGTTAAAGATCTTTTGGAAAATTCTGACCTGTCTCAACTATTCTGGAGAAAACCGGTAAAGAAGTGTCTACCTATGTGTAGGGAGGATTTTTTTTCTAGAAGACTGTCGTATTGTTGTGTTTGTGTGTGAAATAATTCATATTTTCTGTACTGCAGTGCAGTATATGATTTTTTAAAAGCAAAAGTAAGATAAAAGAAATATATATATATATAATATTTCCATTCAAGAAGAACCTTCGTTAATACCATTATATCCATTATATATATCCTTCCAGATCATGTGTTCATAAGTATGTATATACTTGTTACACAGACGGATGGGCAGACTGATAGCATATTGCACACGTTTTTTAACCATTTGGTCAACAAATCTATTTCACAGCATCAATTTCAGTGGCTTCAGAAAGGTGAATCCTGTGAAGAACCTCTACCATATTTAGCCCATCCATCGCTCTTTCCCAATCTGGCTTTATAAACAATACTATGAAGATCACAGGATACATTTTGGCATATATTTCTTCTAGATCCTAAATTTATTTTCATTTTTTCCCAAACATCCCGGAATGCTCATTATTATGATATCTCAGAAAACATCTCTTTTAAATGTGTTGTTTTGTCATATTTTCAATATTCCCCTTTTTCCCCATATAGCGACAAATTAAGTTATCTCATTATATGCCTTGTTTAATGCAGTGATTAACACATCTATTCACATAGTAAGAATTGAAGAAAATTGTGAGAGACTGTTGAAAAGTGTAGTAACTGTTAATAGTTACCAACTGTTCATAGTGCCTTAGCTTAATTTATATGGAAAAATTGTGTGTGCAGCCGCACTCGCCAATATGAAATTTTGCCAACAGTCGTGATCATTTTTGCCTCAAGACCTGTGATTGATCTCCACCTTGGGTCAGAAAGGATTTCTCCCTGTGCTTTAGTTTTTTATGGTTAACTCCATCATGGGGGCTTTCTGCTTTCCTCTGGAACATCTGGCACCAGCTGCTGTCACATGCAGAACTCCTGACTCAATGGACCATTAGTTTTTGTGAAGAAATATGTGTGGATTTACAAAAGGCACTCATGAGTGCCTATAATGGAGGCCATGTGTTATCAATTGGAAAGAAGGGAGAAATTGGCTTTGCTCAGATCATTACAATTCCCCAACTGGAAACCTAGAATAAACCAAGCACATACTGGGGTTATGCGGCCTCAGAGATCTCTGCCAGATTCCCTGAAGTGGATGCCATCCATACACACTTGGAATCGTCAGGTGAGGATTCCCTGTCCCTGAGACATTCCACAAACCCCAAGGAGTCAGAGTTCACTCATAGCAGAGAAAGCAGCTGCTCCTTGGCATAGTTTTAGGAGTGCTGAGAAACATCCTCGGACCCCAATAATTCCTCCTTGCTACCTTTAGCAGCTCATTTCCAGCGTCAACTTATTTTTCAACTTCATTATTCTTTTGCTTATGCATTCAAAGAGTAACGCCATCAGGAAAAGTCACTTCTAATCTAGTGACTAAAATTAGTCTGTGAGGCTTCTTGTGAAATGACAGCTGTATATATGTGGAGGAGAGTTCGGAGAACAGGTGCAAATTCATTTCATGTCAGTAGGATAGCAGAGCAGTTGTAGAAAGCATGTCTGACGACCCAGGAAGCTGAAGCTGGTCACTGAGTTGAGAGCCTTGGGGCCAGAGGAGCTCTGGGATCTAGGGTTGGGGACCCTTATCACTGCTTTATTTTTGATTCTCAGCACTCATATCTCTCCTCTCCCTAGAAGGGCTCTCTTTCCCTTTGGTCTACTCCACAGCATATCCCTCTATTATAACACATTGCTCTGCCCTAAGATTATTCACTTTCATGTTGAGCTTTCCAGAGTTCTGCTGGTCCTAAAGAAATGGACTGTGTTTTTTTTTTTTTTCCTGTCTGCCCTGCTTTTTTTTTCTCAGTGCCCTTGAAGGTAGCTAATGCATGGCAAGAGTTCAAAACATACTTCTGAAAAAGGAAGGAAGGATTCTCAAAGTAGAATGCGTGGGTTTCCTACTTAAAACATCATCACTATACATTCATACCTTTTTAGCAAAGAAATAGTGCAGGTGTGCTGGCAGTAATACATGCATTGTCTTGTGAGAGAATGAGAGTCCCAGAATTTCAGAAGCATCTGATAGAGATTCCTTGAACTTGTTGACTACTGTATGATGAAACCATAAATTAACAGAACAGCAGGGATGCAAGAGAGTGGTCTATTTTGCTCCTTGCGAGTGGACCTATGATACAACAGGCTGACCATTGTTCTACAAATATTCAATGCACACACGGTACAAGTAAGCACCACTGTTCCCTGTCCTGGTATTATGGCACTGAACAAAACAAAGTGGCAGCCTCTCTGGAGCTTCCATTCCCATATAAAAGAAAAATTCTTGGTAGTAAAATATAGTTTGCCTGAAAGCTTTTAAAGCTATGGAGAAAAATAGACAGGGGATGAGATGAGGGTGCTCAGTTGTTATCTGATGCAGGGTTGTAAGAAAGGGCTCATAGAAGCATAGTCTGCCTATAATTTGGAACCTGGAAGGATAAAAAACACCAACTGGGTGTACACTCAGATAATGTTCCAAACTGTGGCTTTGAAACTGTGTCTTGAGCAGGTGAGTGTCTTGAATACAAAGGTGGTGAACCTACTGACAGCACTAGCACTGTGGGAGCTGTTCTGCCCCTGAACCTGTTGCTCTACATGGCCTCATGAGAACTGCCATCAGATTTGGAGAACAGAGAACTAGAGGAAGAAGGTCTGAGTCTGCAGGGTTCGCACAGTGTTCGGGAAAACTTCGGGTACGAATACTTACACAAGGAATTGACTAGAAGCCAAAAGGCCAGACACCTGTTAATTTTTAGAAGCAATTTCATTGCTAAAGAAATTGCACAGCTGGCAATAGCTCATTGCTATAGCTATTGCTAACATGAGCAATAGCTTATATCTGTTAACCTCTAAAATACTCTGGAGCCCCCAGTCTTGAAGCTGTACCAGAAAGTAGGAGGCTAACCTAAATTTTTAAATTCTGACTTATGTCTATATTGTAGTCCAAAGAGAGACAGGTAGTTGCTTCTATCTATGAACAAATTCACCCTCTATTTCAGAAGTTTTTTATTTGTTCCTTAACCTTTTATTCTTTTGGCTTGTGAAGCCACTCTAGAGCACAAACCTGGCATAGTTAAGTTAGAGGCATATGGCCTAGGGTATATATCATCACCCTCTGCCCCACAAAAACACAGTGTAGGTTTAGAAGCAGACTTGAAGATTCTTTGTGCAGCTTTGTTTGTGATGGGGAGAAATAGTGGGCAATCAGGGTTTTAGGGACTGGGGAAGGAGACCTGATAACTATGGTTGCCCATCATGATGTACTATGTAAAAGCCAATATTAAGACTACACACACATCCTGCACTGTGGATAGAAAATATATTCGTTGTGGTAGTTACAAGCCTAAAACAACAACTGGCACCAAATGATATAAATGCAGCAGAATACAAACCTATTTCTTGCTCAAACCTATTTCTTTCTTCAGTTGGGTAGTACCAAGCTCAGGGATGGAAGAAGGGGAGGTTAGGCCTGACATAGCTATATTCTCTATGTACCTTCTGCCATATTGGTTTATCTTATTTTTTATTTTTTAAAAATATTTATTTATTTACTTTAGAGAGAGAGAGAGAGAGAATAAGTAGGAGGCATGAGGGATACTTGGGTGACTCAGAGGTTGACCATCTGCCTTTGGCTCAGGGCTTGATGCCGAGGGTCCTGGGATCGAGTCCTGCATCGGGCTCCCTGCAGGGAGCCTGCTTCTCCCTCTGCCTATGTCTGTCATGAATAAATAACTAAAATATTTTTAAAAATATCCTGAAGATTTAAGTTTTTTTGTTGTTCCACTTATTCTTCTAAAGATTTTTAGGAAAAGCCAAATAAAAATGAAGAACTTGACTGCCACATATCCTACCTGAGGCAGATACAATCTTCCCTTCATTTATATGCTGTTTACAACGAGGTCACCTCCTATGCTGTATTGCTCTCAAGTGTAGGTTTCTAAAACAGTTTGGAAGATGGACAGACAAATAGAGATATATTTAGAAATAAGTATGATGAGAAATTTTGATAAGAGGAATGAAGATCATGTGAAGACAATTAGGAAACAGAGGAAGAAGTTTTAAAACAAAACTGATTTTTAAAACTTCCCAAGAAAATAAAGCCACACATAACTTTCCCCCCTTTTCCACCCAAGATATTTATGAGGAAATGAAACATGAAGTTAATTCAGATTTGGTAATGGAAAGGTTGGAGGTTTAGACCTTTGTCTTCTGTTTTAAACAGAGCCCAAGTGCCTCGAGAGGTTTAATGTAATCTTCAACAATATTCAATAATTCAAGAGTCAATGATCCCTGAAACTAGGACTGGGGAGCCAGCAGGAGGCGAAGCCATTTCTATCCTCCCTGGTTTTCTCAGCCTCTCTCTTTCTGATTATCCATCTTCTTCTCATGTAAGGCAGTGGCATCTGGTGAGATCGGCTCATTGAGCACATGTCAAGCTTTGAACATGTGGTAACTACATACAAGTAGAGGGAGTGGCTTTCAGTGAAGTTGCTGGGCTACTTATCTGTGCTCAGTGCTCAAAGCCTGGGAAGCACACCTGTGTGAGAGACTCCATGGAGGTGGGTGGATGTGGTGGGTAATGTTTGTATAAAGTCTCCTCCTGATTTCTATTTCCTTAAAGAAATAGAAAGTTGTTTTGTCAGCCAGGAGTGAGAATAGATGAGGTAATGAAGTTGAAGATTTTATTTTCTCCATGCATTTATATCTCTGTATGGTCCATTGAGAGTTTTAGGATTGGAAGCATAGGCCATCTAACCTCATCCCTCAGGTAGCCGGAGGGTGCATCCTTCTCTAAACTATGGTCTAGAAGCAGAGGCTGAGTTCCCTGGACATCAATGGGCTGGCTGCTCCCTTGCCATTGTGCATAGCTGTGTAAGCTGTGAAGTGTTTGCTGCCAGGGCCTCATTCTCCTTGTATTCCCATTCAGACCCTGTCTCTGTGGGTTGTGTAGTCTGGACTCTGTGTGTGGCTCTGACCAAGTTTCAGGCAGATTAAAGAAGTAGTGGGTGGAAGGATTGACCCAAGGGTGTTTGGCAACTTTCCCAAACCCTCCAATCAGGTGAACATGACATATTTCCAACTTTGCTTTGGTACTCAGTCTGCTTTCCTTTGTCACCTAGAAAAGATGCCACAACTCAGGTTTTCTAAGGTCCAAAGGAAGATTTCCACTTTCTGTTTTGGTTTGTTTTCCCAGCTTCTCTGCTCTGAAGGAAAGGCATGAGAGGAGAAGTCTAGGCTGTCTAGCCTAGACCTGCACTGACATCTGGCTCCAGCTATAGCCTTGGGCAGATTATTTCTTCTGCTTTAAAGTAGGTGTACAACATCTCTTCTGCAGGCATATTTTTGCAGATAGGATACAATGTACATAAAGTATAAAAGTCCAGTTATTAAAGTGGTGCTAAGTAAAATGTAGCTGATGGAAGTTATCATTTCTTCAGTGCTTACTACATGGCAGTTACTGTGCTAAATAATCCACATGTTATCTCATTTATTCCTCACAAGAACCCTACATGCAGGTTCAGTTCTAATCATTTTTACAGAAGGAGAAACAGAGACTTAAGGAGGAAATATGACCTCCCCTTAATTAAACAGGTGAGGTAGTAAAATTGCTTTTTAAAGTTGGCCAGTTTGACTTTAGAGTCCTTGAAAACTACCCATACTGATTGGTGCTATCATCCCCTTGGCTTCTATCACCTGTGCCTGTGCCTGCCTTGGTTTCAAATTGTTGCAATCTAAAAGACAGTAAGAAGATAATGAGAGGAACTTATGTTTATCCTGAAGGAAAGAATGACTTTGAAGAATGTCAATGTGTTTTGATAATACAAGAAATTCAATGAGATGCAGTACACTTGCAGTTTGGAAATGACAAATTTTATTTTAAATTGTGAAACTGATATATTTTTGAATTCCAAAGTTAGAAAACAAAGCCCTGGGACAGAAAAAAATTGTTCCTGTGCAAAGAGAGGAAAAGGAATCAGGATGAGTTACATAAAGCCAGGAAAAATTGAGGATGCAATTTTTAATGTTTATAGAGGGAATCTTTTGCCTGTATGTTGTAAATACATGCACAAAAAACAAATCAGAATTTCAGATGTAAGAAAGAAAGTATAAGAACTTTAGTAAACAACAATCAGGAACTATGTAAGCTTCATAGGCCAACATAGAATTTCCGGAGAGTTCTTGAATTTTTAAAGATGTTTACAAAGTAGAGCTAAGAGGTCTAAAACCTATATCCTCTTAGTATTCCACTGAGGCTGTGGATGCATTAAATAATGAGTTAGAAGTTTGCAGGAACCACTTTGTGGCAATTGCAAAGCATAAAGCATATTTAATTAAATTAAGTAATCTCTATTTAGATGAAAATAAATCATTTTAGTGCTGACTGTTTTTAATGATTCAGGCTGTCATTCAAAAAGAGGACAGGAAGCTGATAAAGTACTTAGAACTCTACTTATGGGGCTTTTATAGCAAAGCACTAATGGGATTTTTCTTGCCAGGGAAATGCCACATTTTATTAATAAATGATTCTGAAACACTCACAATAATTAATAACATACATCACAAAATGTGCCAAAAAGGGGGGAAAGAAAATTTTAAAGATGTAAGCATTTTTAAATGTATAAAAATGTCTTTAGACTATTTTAAAAATTATGGCTATTTGATCCATACATAAGCAAATTTCTATAAGAATATTAATAAAAAACCAAAACATCCTTACTAATACTTCTTTCTTTATGTTAATATACACGACCCTCTCTTTTGGCTTTCAACAATATAAGGACACACCACTGAGGATTCTGGGAAGATAGTAAAGTAAGAAGTACCTGAAATTGGTCTATCCAACGAGCCAACAATTGCCCCAGCAGAATCTGATGTAACTATTTTGGAACTCTGGAACCTCCTAAAGAGTTGCAACTTCCAGGGGAAAGTCTAGGATGGTAAATTGCGGTTAATTTTGGTCAATTTTAGCTCTTAACACAATAGCAACCATTCATCCCCCACCCTCAGCCCTATGGAAGACAACTGTGCACATGTTCACAGAGCAACATGTTGCAAGAGCCAGGTGGGCAAAAAAGACTCAGACCTCCAAATATTGAGGATCTGTGCTCTGATCACTGATTGCTGCTCTGGCCAGAGAGGTACAAAGGCAACTGCTGTTGTTGTACTTCTCCTCATTGGTACATGGCACTCCTTCTCTGGCTGAAGTGACTTCCAGGGAATTTCAATTTCAAGGGCTCTTTTGTTTCTTCCTATTATTTCCCTTTTTTTATTGTTTGGGAGCCAGACATTAAAGACTAGGGAATTCAAGAGCAACTGCACATATTGAGAAAATTAGACAGTAACTGTGACTGCCCAGGAAGAGGCATAGTCCCACAAACCAACCAAGCAAACAAGCAAGCAAGCAAGCAACCAAGCAACCAACCAATCTTAAGTTAACATGTCAGACTGATTCTTGGCACATAGATAGCCTACACAAATTAAAAAGAAAAGAAGAAGAAGAAGAAAGAAGAAGAAGAAGAAGAAGAAGAAGAAGAAGAAGAAGAAGAAAAGAAATAATAGCAAAAAGTTACAAAGCATAAAAAATGAAGAGAATCTGATTTCCAAAGTTACTCCATAGTTAGAATCAAATGTCTGCTTTTCAATTAAAAAAAATTACAAGGCATTTATATATATAATCATGGTATGGCCTATTATAAGAAAAAAACAACAGAAATAGTCCCTGGAAAAAAACGTGATGACATGTCTACCAAAGACTTTAAAACAACCAATGCTCAGAGAACTAAAGAAAAATGTGGAGAAAGTAAAAAAAAAAAAAAAAAGTGTCAACAAAATGGAAATATCAACAAAGAGACAGAAACCTAAAAAGAAACCAGAAAGAAGTTCTGGACTTGAAAAATACAATGAATTGCAATGAAAAATCCACTCAACAGGACAATGGGAGATATTGAGTCTGAGGAACAGAAAGGAAAAAAGATTAAAGAAGAGTTTCTGGTGGCTAAGGGACCTGTGAATACCAAGTAGATCAACTTAAATAAGGGCATCCCAAAGGAGAAGAGGGAGAGAAAAGGCAGAGAAAATATTAAAAGACATGATGGCTTAAAAATTTCTAAGTTTGATAATACACATGAAAATAAATATCCAGGAAGCTCAACAAAATACAAGATGAATTCCCCTTTCCCTAGTTCACTGGTACCCTAAAAAACCAGCAGCCCACTACCAGAGTGACAACCAGCAGTCTTGTAGTTTGGGGAAGGTGCAGAAGTTGATTAGAGCTCCTGAAAAACCCAGTTCCTATGTAACTGTTATTATTTGACCTGTCTGGTGTTTCCCTGGAAAATTATACTCACAGACTTGTTTTTATTTGATGTAGAGCTCACTCAGTGGGACTAGCCTTTCTCCAGGGTTGTTTGTTGGAAAACATCCACAGCAACTAATTGACATTGCAGCTGCCTGAGTGGGTGATAACAATTGGGAAAAACAATGAAGTGAACAAAAAACCTTAAAAGGAAATGGTTAAGAATTAGATGTCCATAGGGGGCTTTGAAAAGCTTCAAAATATTCCTGAGAATCTAGAAGGCCCACACTACTAGCTGGGTTTTGCACCTGAGCAGGGCTGTGTACATTCTGAACAAAAGATCCCTGGGCTCTTACCTCCAGCTGACCTTGAGGCTCTGTACAAGGAAGAAATGAAAGCTGAGGCAGAACTTGTAAACTATGTGCCCTAAAATAGAAGAGCCCCTCAACAAAAGCTGGTAACAGGCATGGAAGGAAACTTCTGTCTAATCAGGTGACCACTAAGCTGAGGAAAGACTCCGACAAAAAATTCATATTAAAGAAACTATTTTTAAAAAGGCAATAAGAAAAACAACAGAAAAACATTGACAAAAACAAACTCTGGAGAGTAAGGATGTGATTTCTAGAATTATCACATAACAAAAAAAATCTGGCTTTTGAAAAAATGTATACAATATGCAAAGAAACAAGGAAGTATGGTCCTTACACAGAGAAAAAATATCTATAGAAACTGTTTCTGAAGAAGCTCAAGCACATAATTTATTATACATAAGTTTTAAATCATATATTTTAAATATTTTCAAAAAATTTTTTTCCAAAGAATTAAAGAGAAGTGTGTGTTGTCTCATCAAATAGAGAAATAAGATAAAAATTGTAAAGAAAATCAAGTAGCAATTCTGTAGTTGAAAAAACACAATAACTGAAATGAAAATTTAAAGATTTTATTTATTTTAGAGAGAAAGAGAGAGAGTGAAGGGAGGAGCAGAGATAAATGGACAAGCAGACTCCATGCCCAGTGCAGAGTTCAATGTGGGGCTCAATCCTACAACTCTGAGATCAAGACCTTAGCTCAAATCAAGAGTTGGAAGCTCAACTGACTGAGCCATCCAGGTGCCTCTGAAATGAAAATTTAAGTATAAGAACACAAGAGTAGATTTGAGTTGCCCCCCAAAATGTTATTTTTTTAATTTTTTTTTATTTATTTATGATAGTTACACAGAGAGAGAGAGAGAGGCAGAGACACAGGCAGAGGGAGAAGCAGGCTCCATGCACTGGGAGCCCGACGTGGGACTCGATCCCGGGTCTCCAGGATCGCGCCCTGGGTCAAAGGCAGGCGCCAAACCGCTGCGCCACCCAGGGATCCCCAAAATGTTATTTTTTAAAAAAGATTTTTTTTTTATCTGAAAGAAAGTGAGAATCAGAGAGTCCAAACAGAGGAAGTGGCAGAGGGAAAGGGAGAAGCAGGCTCCCTGCTGAACAGGGAGCCTGACGTGGGGCTTGATCCTGGGACCCTTAGATCATGACCTGAGCCAAAAGTAGACACCTAACCAATTGAGCCACCCAGGTGCCCCCTAAAATATGTTATTTTAACTGAGGTATTATTAATAATCTACAGGAAAATACTAGAAAATCCTCAAAATGTAGTAAAAGAATTGTTAAGGAATAAAAATAATAGAAGCCATAGAAAATAAAAATATCTATATTACATAAAATAAGGCAGTAAAGAAGAATTAAGAAGGTAAAATAAAAACATAAAGAAAACAAATAGCTAAATAAAATTCATAAAGCCAGTTTTATTAATAAATCTGGTGTATATAAATGGATTAAATAATCAATCAATAGGTAGAAAATAGGGCAGCCTGGGTGGCTCAGTGGTTTAGCGCGGCCTTCAGCCCAGGGCATGATCCTGGAGACCTGGAATCAAATTCCATGTCGGGCACCCTGCATGGAGCCTGCTTCTCCCTCTGCCAGTGTCTCTACCTCTCTCTCTGTTTCTCATGAATAAATAAATAAAATATTTAAAAACAATTTAAAAATAGGTAGAGAATATCAGAATGGATTTGAAAGAAAACATTAAAGTATATGCTATCTGCAAGAGATGTAGTCTAAATTCAATGACACACACACATATGTCAATGAAAACAGACTTTAAGAAAAAATTATCATTAGAAGCAAAGGATATTTTATAAAGATAAAAGTGTAATACTTAAAAACATGTATGCACCTACCAACAGAGACCCGAAATACAGGAAAAAACCCTGACATAATTAAGGAGAAGATAGACTTTCAAGAGTAACTGTTGGAGAAGACAATGCTCTCCTTTTAGGTATGGATAGGAAGATCAATACAGAAACAAATAACATGAGCAATGCTATAATCCATTACAACTGTAGAATTTCAACTCCAAAATAAAGGATTACACATTATCTTCAACTGCACAATGAACATTCTCCAGAAATCATATACTAATCCAAAAAACAATGAAAACCAATTTAAAAGGGTCATACATGCAAATGTTCTTTAGCCATGATGGAATGAAATTACATTTCAAAATAGAAGGACATTTCGGGAAATGCACAACATGTGAATCCTAAAGGGCACATTGCTAAGTAATGAGTTAATCGAGGAAGTCACAAGAGAAATAAAAAAAAAAAACTTTTGGGGATCCCTGGGTGGCTCAGCGGTTTAGCGCCTGCCTTCGGCCCAGGGCATGATCCTGGAGTCCCCGGATCGAGTCCCACGTCGGGCTCCTGACATAGAGCCTGCTACTCTCTCCTCCTGTGTCTCTACCTCTCTCTCTCTATCATGAATAAGTAAATAAATAAATCCTAAAAAAAACTTTTATGTGAATAAAGATGAAAACACAAAATATCAAAACTGAAGAATTCAGCTACCATAATGTTTAGGTGGAAATATATAAATATCTCTACTGAAAAGTAAGAAAATCTGAAAATCAATAACCTAACCTTGTATCTGAAGAAACTAGAAAATAACCCTAGAATTAAAAGAGAAGGAATGAAATGCTAAGAGTGGAAATACATGAAACTGAAAATAGAAAACAATAGAGAAAAAGCAAGGAACCCAAGAGTTGGTTCTTTGAAAAGGATCAGCAAAATTAATAAACCCTTAGATCTAGAATGACCAGAAAAAATTTTTTAAAAGGCTCAAAGCACTAAAATCAAGAAAGAAAGACTATAAAGTTTACTTCTGAAGTAAAAAGATCTATAGGGTAATATTTTAAATAATATTATTAAATGGTGATTTCTATACAATAATATTAAGTATTTATCTTGTACCTGTTTACCAACAAATCAGGTAACTTCAGAGAAATGGACATATTCAAAGAAAGATACAAACTATTAAAATGGACTCAAAAAGAAGTAGAAAATTTCAACAGACTTATAAAAAGAAGAGAGACTGATTAATAATTCAAATCTCTCTCTTCTCTCTCTTTCTCTCTCATGTGTGTGCGCGCGCGCGCGCGCACACACACACACACACACACACACACACACACACAGCTTGGATCCAATTGGGTTCATTGGTGAATTCTACCAAGTTATTCAAGAAAAATTAACATTAATCTTTTAAAAACCCTTCCAAAAAATTGTGAGGAAGGAACTCAAATTATTTATGAGGCCAGTATTACTCTCATATCAAAACGAGGCATCACAAGAAATTACGGATATACCTAGGAATCACAAAAATCTTCAACAAACTGCCACTGAATTGAATCCAGCAAACATATAAAATGAATTCTACACCATAACTAGATGTTATTACTCCAAGAATGCAAGGCAGATTGAACATGTGAAAATTAATCAATGTAATTTTCCCTATTAGTAAAGAACAAAATAATATGGTTATCTCAATAGATGCAAAAAAAAAAAAAACCCCAGAAAACTGATTTGCTACTATTATTTTGAACAGAGTGCTATCAGATAAATTTAAGAATAAGAAAAATGAAATGTTCTGTTTTTACCTTTATTTCTTCTTCAATGCTTTTTCTTTGTTTACGTAGGTTTGATTTTCTGAATTATATTATAATCCTCTCTGAAAAATGTTTAAAACATTTCTAGAAAGGCAGGTCTATTAACAACAAATACCCTCGATTTTTGTTTTTCTGAGAAAATTTTTATTTCTCCTCCTCTTTTGAGGAATGATTTTTGCTAAATACATAATTCTAGATTGATGGTTTTACCTTTAAACCCGAAATATTTTATTTCACTCTCTTTTTGCTTGCTGAAGTCTGAAGAGATGTCTGATGTAATTCATATAATTGATCTTTTCTACTTAAAGTTTTTGTTCCTTTGGTTTCTTTCAATATTTACTCTTTTTTTTTATTTTCTGCAAATTATGTATGACATGCTTTGGCGTACATTTTTTTTTTATTTTTTATTTATTTATTTATGTATTTTATTTTATTTTTTTTTGCAATTAACAAGAGGGTTTATTGGACGTTTGCGCAAACGGGCTCTCCGCCTCCGAAGAGGAAGAGAGCCCCGATTAGCAATTACAGGTATCTTTTAAAGGCAAAAGGAAAAAAAAACCGCTTAAAGACAAAAGAACCTCGGGAGTCACATAGCATTCAGGTTATTGATTTCACAGAGGGTCAACATGAACCTATTCAGGGACATTCCAATCAGGGTGTGGGGGGAAATGGTTTTCTTATTGTAAACAGAATGCTTTTAGTTGCTAAAATTTCAGGAAGACGCCTGGATGGGCTGCCTCTGGATTAGGGCTGGCCCTACTTACAAGGGGGGAGGTTTCTTCATTCCCTCCTCTTGTTTGGGCTGATTTTAACCTTAAAATCTTAGGGAACATTTATTTCTTCAGTTTGGAGGGCCCGACATTGCTGAGTTAATACCAGAGCTTGGGTAATAAACAATCTTTCTCGGATGAACTGGAGCGGCCAGTTGAGGACTCAGGGGCCGAAAGTTAGCAGCAGGAGCAGGATAACTAGAGGGCCCATAATGGTAGAGATTAGGGTGGTTAACCAGGGAGACTGATTAAACCAGCTTTCAAACCAGCCCTGCTGGGCCTCCGGGTCCCTTTGTCTTTTATTTAACCTTTCCCTGAGTTTGGCCATGGAGTCTCTGATGACTCCAGAATGGCCTGCATAGAAACAGCATTCCTCTCCCAGGGCCGCACACAGTCCTCCTTCTTTCAGGAATAGTAAATCCAAGCCTCTCCTGTTTTGGAGTACTACTTCTGAAAGTGAGGTGAGGGACTGTTCTAACTTAGAAACGGACTGCTCTAGTGCCCGTAGATCCTCATCTACAGCTGTTTGGAGTTCTAAATAACGTCGTGAGCCCTGGATCAGAGCAGCTGCGCCAGTACCCACCCCAGTAGCGACCCCTAGTCCCAACATAACGGCTAGGGTTAGGGAGACAGGTTCGCGCCAAAAACGGGTGGGATGTTCATTATACTGATTTTCTAGAGTTTCAGCAGGGTGATAGAACACCCTGGGTATGATCTGCACCATGACACAGAAGTCGTTTGAGCTATTTAGAACCTTAGCTGACACACAGGGGGTGAGGACTTTGTTGCATGCCCACCAAGTTGCTGGCTGGGGCTCCAGGTAAGAGTCAGTCCCTAAAATCGGGGCAGTAGTATTGCAGAGTTCCTGGTAACCCGGGGTGAGTATAGTTAGCCTTGACAGTGATGTAATCCCAGGAGGAGGAGGGCCTCTCATCCTGTGTCTCCCTAGTCTCGCACCCCCAATTTTTACAATAGAAGTATTCCCCTCCTCCACAGGTGGGATTTAGCCTGCGATCTCTGTGGTACCCGGGACAGACATAAAAGGGAAGAGTGCTTAGCATGGCCCTTCTGTCAGGCGTGCCACATCCTCCCCATGGGTCTAATCCCATTCACCCTGGAGGGCTTTCTCGGTTAGGGACTCTAGAGGTGTCCAAGTATCCCTCTAGGTCCCATGGGCTAGGGGCCCCTATGGTTAGCTTGCATAGGTCAGGATATAGGTTAGGCCACCAGGTTCCCACGGGGGCGGTCTTAGTTATAGACCAGACCTCGTCACCCCCAGACGTTAGTACCTGCCAGGTTAACCTTTTGAGGGCATGAGGGTCACCTTTGGCGGAGGTAAAGAGCGCTAGGAGAGGTAGGAATATAACAACTGTCATTGAACAATTTTTTGAAAGTCTTATCTTGAGCGGGTTTTGGGTGCAGTGGAGCTTCCATTGGAGTGGCTCGTCCGGTCCGCCTGGCTGGCGTCAGCGGTGCTCGTTGATGGGGCGCACTTCACGTGTGAGGCGTGGACCCAAGCAGCAATGCCGTCTACCTTTAAGGCGGTTGGGGTGGTCAGTAGTACAGTAAATGGGCCCTTCCAGCGGGGCTCAAGCGTCCTGGACTGATGTTTCCTGATGTAGACGGAGTCACCGATCTGGAACGGGTGTGGGTCGGTTGTGTCTCCGGGGCGGTAGACAGCCGCAAGGGGTTTCCAGATCTGGCGCTGGATAATCTGGAGCGCCTTTAGCCTGTCCTGTAAACCGGGAGTGTTAGCAAGAGGGTCAATAGCAGAATCTAGCAAGTCCGTCACTGGTGGGGGACCTCCATAGAGAATCTCGTAAGGAGTTAGCCCATGGCGCGCGGGAGTGTTCTGGACTTGGAACAGGACCATAGGGAGGAGTTGGACCCAGACTCTAGTGCCAGTCTCCAATGTCAATTTGGTTAGGGTCTCTTTAATTGTTCTATTTATTCTTTCTACCTGCCCTGAGCTCTGGGGTCTGTATGCACAATGTAATTTTTAATTTATCCCCAGTAATCTGGCCACCAACTGACTTACCTGGGAGACGAAGGCGGGGCCGTTGTCCGACCCTATTACCTTGGGCAGTCCAAACCGGGGGAAAATTTCTTCTAGGATTTTCTTGACAACCACCTGGGCAGTTTCTCGTTTGGTGGGGAAGGCTTCTGTCCATCCTCCTGTGGGCCTAGTGCAGTGGCTCGTGCTGTTTCATCGGCCATCCTGTTCCCCTCTGCTACTGGGTCGTTGCCGTGCTGAAGCCCCGGACAGTGAATTATCTACCACGGCCGCCCCGGCTTTAAGTTCACCATTTCGTAGAAAGCTACTCCCCTCGGTGTACCAGGTTGCTTCAGCATCTGGCAAAGGCTGGTCCGTCAAGTCCCCTCTGGTGCCATGGACCTCAGCTAGGATCTGGTGGCAATCATGCATTACCAGGGAGGGGGACTCGGTTTCTGGAAGCAAGGTGGCCGGGTTTAGGGATGTAGCCGTTCCGAACCGTATCCGCTCGGAATTCAGTAACATGGCCTGATAATGGGTGACCCGGCGTTTGAGAGCCATCGATCAGGGGGCTGGCGGATGACTCTCTCTATGGCATGGGGGGGCCACCACAGTGAGGGGTTGGCTGAAGGCCAACTTATCTGAGTCTTTTACCAGGACTGCCACAGTCACTATTATTCGGAGACATGGGGGCCATCCTGCAGCCACTCTGTCTAATTTTCTTTTGAAAAGTATGCCACAGGCCTTTTCCAGGGTCCCAGTTTCTGAGTTAGGACCCCTTTGGGTATTCCTTGGTGTTCATCAGCATATAGCGCAAATGGCTTGGTTACATCTGGGAGGCTCAGGGCAGGGGCGGTCAATAAGGCCCTTTTTATTTTGTCAAAAGCCAATTGTTGCTCCTTTCCCCAGTGGTAGGGGGTGTTGGATTTCGTGAGAGGATATAGGGGAGCCGCCAGCTCTGCAAACCCGGGTACCCAGAGGCGGCAGAACCCGGCACTGCTGAGGAACTCTCGTAGCCCTCTGGCACTAGTGGGTGCTGGGATCAGGGCTACAGCCTTTTTGCGGCCCTCCGTCAGCCACCTCTGGCCTCCTTCCAGGAGATATCCCAGATAGGTCACTCATCTCTGGCCTATTTGGGCCTTTTTGGCGGAGGCCCTATACCCCAGTCCTCCCAGTCTCTCGAGCAGGGCCCCCGTACCTTTTACACAATCCTGTTCTGTCTTAGCCGCTATGAGCAAATCATCCACGTACTGCAGGAGAACGAGGTCCGGATGGCCAACTCGGAAGTCTGCCAAGTCCTGATGCAAGGCTTCGTTGAACAAGGTGGGGGATTTTTTGAATCCCTGTGGTAGCTTTGTCCAAGTGAGTTGTCCTGAGAATCCCGTCTCAGGATCTTTCCATTTAAAGGCAAAAATAGGCTGGCTTTGAGAGCTTAACTTTAGGCAAAAGAATGCATCTTCTAGATAGAGCTCAAGGGTCCTTCTGCCTCAGTTAAAACTGAATGTTGAGCTCCCGTAGCAACCAGGAAGGTCACTGGTTGGCCCCCCACTTTAAGGGTTATCCGAGGCTCGGGGGGGGGGGGGGGGGGCTCCTGGCCCTGACATCCCTAATCTTCATCCTCTAGGGACAGTACGGGAATGGGCTTCTTCTTAGGTCCCTGCGTTTGGCCCTTCTTTGGACAATCTTTAACCCAATGTCCTTTTTCCTTGCAGTAGGCACACTGGTCTCATTCAACCCGTGGTCTTCTTTTGTCTCCCAGGTCCTTACTCTGTCCTGACTTACTCTGCCCTGAGCCCTGTACTATGGTGGCCAGTATCCCAGTCAGTTCTTTATTGCGTTTCCTTTATCTCTTTTATTTTGTCTCTCTCTCTCTCTCTCTCTCTCTCCTCTCTCTCTCTCAGTATACATACGGTAGCCTTCCATTAATCTTTCCAGAAAACCTGCCGGCGTCTCATCTTTTCCCTGCACTATAGCACGTACCTTTGCCAAATTGGTGGGGCGTCGCCCTGCCCCTCTGAGACCCGCTAGGAGTACCTGGCGATAGAGACGGAGCCGCTCCCTCCCAGCAGCAGTGTCATAGTCCCAGGTCGGGCGAACCAAGGGGAAAACGTCCTCAATTTCATTAGGCAGCTGGGTCGGCCTCCCATCCGCCCCGGGGACTTTTTTCTGTAGACGCGCTGTCTCTCCTCCGTGGTGAGGAGAGTCTGCAGGAGCTGATCAGGGTGCCCATGGGGTCCTGGCTGAGAGACCGGGGCCTTCACCTGCAAGATAATATCAATATTAAAAGTTCCATTCCTGGGCCACCCGACGTTGAGAGCTGGCCACTCTGAGGAGCAGAAGGTGACCCATCTTCATCTTCTGACTTCGAACGAAAGGTTGTGTGCCCGGCCGGGGACTTCTTTCCAGTGATCTAGAGCGAGGCTTAAAGGGGTGGTTACAGTTTGCCCCGCGGGTGTAGAAAAGAGGTGAGCGGGGAGGAAGAGGACAGGAAGAAAGACACAGAACAGACAGATGCACACAGATGACAGGATCCGCACGGCGGATTCAGACGGGAGCGGTCGCCAACAACGACCCTCCCCGAAGAGGAGGGAGTGCCAGGCTCCCTCCCTCTTCCAGACCACTCCGGAGTCCAACTCCGGAGCGGGACCAGAAAGACACAGAACGAACAGAGGCACACGAATGACAGGACTGGCGCGGCAGATTCAGATGGGAGCGGTCGCGAACAACGACGGTCCCTGAAGAGGAGGGAGTGCCGGGGCTCCGTTCCTCTTCCAGACCACTCCGGAGTCCGACTCCAGAGGGGGACCAGGGGTCTCGGGCACGTCTGCCTCCCCCGCTGGTCCAAATACAGAGTACAGAGTACAGCGTCCTGCAGGCACAATACAGACCCGGCACAATACAGACCCGGCCAGTCAGACAAACGGACGAAACAGATATGACATTTAGCGAGCTCCGTCTTACCTCCTACCGGTCTTAGGATTGAGCCTGGGGCGTCTCGGATCCCGGACGAGCCCCCAAATGTTGGACCCTGGCTCACGGGTGCCAACGTGTCCCGGCGGACGCCCCAGAGACTCAGACCCCAGACAGGCAGATGCAATTAGCAAGAGGGTTTATTGGACGTTTGCGCAAACGGGCTCTCCGCCTCCGAAGAGGAAGAGAGCCTGGCGTACATTTTTAAATGTATTAATTATAATTGGTGTTCTCCAAGTTTCCTGAATGTGTGCTTTGGTGTCTGTCACTAATTTTGGATAACTCTCAGTCATTATTACCCCAAATATGTCTTCCTTTCTTACTTTTTTGTAGCATTCACATTATGCACGTTACATCTTTTGTAACTATCTCACAGTTCTTGGATATTCTCCTCCATCTTTTAAATTATTTTCTATTTACTTTGTAGTTTTGGAGGTTTCCCCTGACATATCTTCAAGCTCATTGATTCTTTCCTTAGCCATGTCCAGTCTGATACTGAGTCCATCAAAGACATCCTTAATTTTTGGCCACAATACATTTTATTTCTTTTTGATTCTTTCTTAGAGTCCCTATCTTTCTGTTTATACTCCCATTGTCTTCTTCCTTGTTCACTTTTCCTTTAGAGCCTTCAGTATATCAATCACAATTATTTTAAATTGCTGGTCTGATGATTCTATAATCTCTAGCATATCTAAATCTGTTAGTGAGGCTTGTCCAGTCCTTTCTATCAGTTTCAAGTTTTGCCTTTCAATATGCCTTGCCACGTTTTGTTGAGAGTCAGACATGATGGGCTGGTTTAAAGGAACTGAGGTAAGACTTTAGTGTGAGAGTTTGTTTTTATCCAGCTATTCCTTAGACTGTGTTTACTGTTTGCTCTCATGTTGTAGGCTAAAATCCCCTTGTTTTTCTCTACTGTGTCATCTTAGGGTTTCCCTGGAGACTTCTTATGTAAGCCCCGAGACATGCAGCTTGCTCCACTGTATTCCCCAGGTACTATTACCAGTGGCAATTTCTGATTCTGGGCTTCTGCTTCAGTAATCTGTGATTCACTCCTATCTCCTCAATTTGGGAGGAAGTTGTTTTTCCTGTGACCTCATTTCTCTGATGGATCTAAGAAAAGTTGTTGATTTTCAGTGTGTTCAGCTTTTTTTTGTTGTGAGGATGGAAGTGGTAATTTCCAAGCTTCTTAGGTGCTGAATCGAAGTCTAAATACTTTCTGAATAGTCTTCAACAAAGAGTTATATTTACCTTTCAGGCTTACCTTTCCAAGGGTCTAATCTTTTTAAGTAGTAATTAGAACACCTTTTCTGTTAATGTACCATTCAGTTATTTAAAGAGGAGGTAATATGATAATTTAATGATTTCTATTATAATTCAACTTCTCAATGTATTTAAATCAACTTTTTCTTACTTTTATTATAACATACTTAAGTATTCTTTTTCCATATTACCTTTACTGTAAAATCAGATTCTTCACAAGTTTGGGAAAAGCAGAAGATGGAAGTATAATTTGAGTTAATTTTCATAGAGAGCCTTATGTTACTGAACAATGATTTTATAATTTTTAGATACTTTGAAATCCATATCTGTGTTACATTAATCACTGAAATATTCTAATCACAAATGATCAATGATGTATATTTCTATGACAAAAGTAATAAAAATTGGAAGATAAGGCTCCCTTTGAGTTTAAATTGAAACACTGAGCATCTGTATCATGTGACACAGTTTAGGTGCACTTTAATGGGTACCTTAATGACAATGATAAACTCATCCAAAACCATTTGATGGGTCAAAACCTGACACTTGTTTTAATGTATAATTCTAGATTCTGGTACTTACAGGTGAATGAGGATATAAATCTCTTCTCTTACAGCTTCATGTTCAGATGTTATTTATAATGAAAGCAAGTTTTAGACAAAATACTGCCAAACACAGAAACACATAATATCAAGCAAATTAAAATTGGTCATATAACATATAAAGTCTCACTGTCTCATCTAGTCTCCTCCAACTATTACTATGCATGAAATAATATCTTGGAAACCTGTAATAGTATTCAGGCCTCTCTGTCAGAGGACCAAAACCTCTGTGAAGTAAGAAGGGTAAGCAAGAAGGTCCTGGGCTGTGAGCCTTGACCCACAGCTTTTTGGTTGCTTTGCTGGAGGCTTAAGCTTCAATCACATATTGGATCTGGAAAATATTAAAAATTCTTGCCCACGTTTACTATCTCCAACATTCTCATTTTTTCAAAGTGATTTATTTCAGACATCATTTATGGTAGTTACAACCCCCACCCCCAGTAGACTTTAAAAAACCAAATACCATTCTGATGCAGTTGATTTCTGATTAGGGTATTTCAAAACCCTGGTCAGCAGCCCTTTTGAGTAGATTAAATTTCAACACACCCACCACTGTTTATAATGAGAGATTTGGTAACTAGTTACTTCAGAGATAATATAAAGGCAGGGGAATTTGGGAATGAGTTCAGATGAAGGGTAAGCAGAAGGGAGAAGCCACCAAAGACAAACCAATGGTGCTGCCTAGGGCAGACCCTCAAGTGATAGAATGACATCTCTTACTGTCATTGCTGCCAGATATTCAATATGGTCATCAGTCCTGCCAGCATAATGTCCCAGGCTGGCCCTAGAAATCTTATTGTCATTCAGTAAGGTGCCATTACTGAGCAAGGACGTGTCATCAGCAGTCTCATCTACCCTCTGGCTGTCTCTTGTGTCCATAAAAGTTGTCTGACTTCATTTATCCACCTGTCCAGGCAGAACAATGACAGAGAGGGCAATACTAATAGTGATTCTCATGGTAGGATATTGGATCTTCACAGGGAAAGGAAAGATCAAGATTTGAGGGTGGGTGAAGTAAAGATAGAGTTTTTATTTATTTTCCCAAGTGGTATTTTCAGATAAGCAAAGTGGAATTCAAGCATTAGTTTTTTAATTACTTAGCAATGGGTAAACGGAAGAAAGCATTTTCAAAATAAAGTTGAGATAGAAATGGAAATTAGTATTTAAAAGGATTATTTATTTGGGTACTCTTTACGTGTTATTCAATTGTAAACTTTTGCTCTCCCACTCAAATTGTTGGTCACAATGAATCATGATTTAAAAAAAAAAAAAAAGCTTCACTGCACAGTTGTGTTTTTTTTATACTAGTTTGAGGAAAAAAATATGAAAGTAATTGTTTTGGGGAATTAATGAAAAATTTCAGAAAATTCCCTAACTTGAATTCCAAAAAGTCAGATTGCACAGACAATGACTTTAAAACAGCTAATGCAAATTTAGGCTAGAGAGACAATTATAGAAAGTAGATTAAATATAGATTTAATAAGAAATTGGAATCTATAAAGGAGGATAAAAAAACACTCGAACTAAATGATAAAACATATATAATTGAGAACTCATCAGATGGTGTTAACAGCAGCCTGGACTGAATTTTAAACAAAATTAGTAAACCAAAAGACAGATCAATAGAAAATTTACAAATTAAATAGTTGTATTTAATGATACAATTTAAAGAAAAAGTAAATAAAAAATAAAAATAGTAAAAAGCATAACTACTAGACAGGACATGTTTAAATAGATTTATATACACGCAACAGGAAGTTGCAAATGAAACCAAAAACTGATTACCTAATAATTGGGCATTTTCCAATGATGATGAAATGTATCAATGTTAATGCCACACAGAACAAAGAGAAGAAAACCACATGTAGGTGTAACATAGTCAAATTGCTGAGCATCAAAAATAAAAATTGGGAAGAAATGAACACTGGGAAAAGTAAAGTTGTGGATGAATATAATAGAATGTTAAGTGTTTAAACAAAAAACAATAACTATGTGGATTTGCATTTATATGAGCTGTAGAATAAAAACACATGGCAACATCAACACAAAGATCCAAAAGAGGTGAAATGATTTAAAATATTTTAAGACACTCGTATGATTCCAGATATGGGAAAAAATAATTTAGGAAATAGTCTAATAGTTAAAGACTAGATTTTAATATCTACATTTTTAATTAGACAATAATATCAAAATGTTATGAAAATAATATAATGAAAGAGATATAATTAAATGAAAAAAATAGTTGATTATCTGAAAAGAGCACAGGAAAGGAGGGAGAAAGACACACAGAACAGATAAGACAAATAGAAACAAATAGTGAGATGAAAACCTTAAAAGCAGAAATATATTAAAAGGAAATGAATGAAGCACTTCACTTTGGAAGATTAAGCATTGTTTTCCTGATCAATTCATGTACAAGTCTGTAAAATTGCCAGCTGAAACTAAAATGGTGGTAAACTTCAAAGCAGAGATTTGATAAACTCTCCATTTTGAGATTATCCAAAGAAGCCAACCAAAGAGAATGGGAATGAATAAACTGGAAGAGGGATTTTTAAGGGATTTGAACATGTACATCTTTGGGAGAAGAGGCATTATTCTGCCTACCACCTGTACAGTCTATTATTAAGTGACAAAAGCAAGCCACAGAACAATGCGTATGGAAAGAAAATAGAATAGTATCCTGTCCTGAAATGATAATGTTCAGGAAGGAGATTTCAGAAAAGCTGACTTCTGCTAAGACAGATAAGCTGAGGACAGGATTCACTGTCTTAAATCACTGTCTATGGGCACCTGGGTGGCTCATTCGGTTAAGTGTCTGCCTTTAGCTCAGGTCATGATCTTAGGGTCCTGGGATCAAGCCTTGCGTTGGGCTCCCTGTTGGGTGGGGAGTCTGCCCCTCCCTACGTTTCTGTCTCTCCCTCTCACTCATGCATGTGCTTTCTCTCTCTCACATAAATAAAATCTTTCAAAAAAAAAAAAAAAAGAAATAGTGATATGCACTGATATACAATGATATGTATCCTATGTAATACCCTTATATTCTTTGTGAACTTTGAGAGAAAAATATATGGGTAAACTGGAGTTAAAATGAGAGGTGAGGATATGAAAACTAAGTGCTCTGGTGCTGTTTTTTTAGAAATCTGGCTGGACAGAGATCCAGGGAAGGGATATAGTACTAAAAGGTCAGGAGATGCAATGGAAGAATTTTGTTTTTTTATGAGAGATACTAGAGCTTGCATTTTAAGGTGATTTTTGTTGAAGCACAATGTACATACAGAAAAATGCACAAATAATAAATGCATCGGTAGACAATCTCTAACAAAGCTAAAACACTTGTATGACCAGCCCGTTTTATACATGCATCTTTGCAAAAACCCAGGCACTTCTCTCCAATTTCTTCCTAGTCATCACCCCTTAATGAGAGAAGGCAACTTTCCATATTTCTATCACCATCACTTAGCTTTGCATATTATTGAACTTTGTATAAATGAAATTATAAAGCATGTGTTTATTTTTGCGTGGCTTCTTTCACTCCTTCTTACATTTGTGAACCTTTTCCATGCCATCCGGTGTAACAGTTTACTCACTTCCATTGCTATATAATACTACATTTGTTTCGATGTATCATATTTTATTTTTGCATTCTATTTTTTTTTTAATTTTTATTTATTTATGATAGGGACACAGTGAGAGAGAGAGAGGCAGAGACACAGGCAGAGGGAGAAGCAGGCTCCGTGCACCGGGAGCCTGACGTGGGACTCGATCCTGGGTCTCCAGGATCGCGCCCTGGGCCAAAGGCAGGCGCCAAACCGCTGCGCCACCCAGCGATCCCTCGCATTCTATTTTGATATTCATCAGGTTATTTCTGGCTTTGTTCAATTATGAGTAAGATGCTTTGCTATTCTGTAACATCTTTTTTTGTGGAAAACTGTCTTCATTTTTCTTGATTAAATACCAAGGTGTGGAGTTCCTTGGTCAAAAGTTTGCATGTTCAGCTTTAAAAGCCAAATTTTATTTCCAAAATAGTTAAAACTCTTTGCACTTCCACTCACAGTGTGTGATGATTTCAACTGATTCACGTTTTTGCTGAAAACCTGTTAATATCTGTCTTTTTTTCATTTGAGGTATTCCAATAGATAATATAGGTCTTTCTTGTAATGGTTTTAAATCGTATTTCCTGGTGAATTCTGAAGTTGAAGTTCCTTTCATCTGAAACTTCTGTTGAGAAGGGCCTTCTCAAATCATGCTAAGTAGGCTAGTCTTCCTACCTGCTTAGGTCTTCACACCATTGCAAACCGGGTGACCATGTTAAGTGTGTGACTATGTCTGAACTTTCTTAGTCCATCTGTTCTATTCATCTATCCATGTTATTAGTATGTCACTCTTTTAATGTCTGTGGCTGTGTCAGTCTTCATTTCTTCTTCTTCTTTTTTTAAAGATTTTATTTATTTATTTATTTATTTATTTATTTATTTATTTGAGAGAAAGAGAGAGAGAAACAAAGCACAAATGGGAGGAGGGGCAGAGGAATAAGCACACTCCCCACTGAGCAGGGAGCCTGACCCAGATGTAGGGCTTGATCCCAGGACCCTGAGATCAGGACCTGAGCTGAAGTCAGATGCTTAACTGACTGAGCCACTCAGGCACCCCAGTCTTCTTTTTTTTGCAGTAAAACATCTTTAATTTTACTCTTCTTATATTGGACATTCGTCTTCTCATAAAAAATGTTAGAATTTGCCTGTCAATCTCCATATTTGGCTCCCCCAAATCAGCTGGTATCTTATTTAGGATTGCTTTGCAACTACAGATTGTTTTGAGAACAGTTACTTCTTTACAACATTAAACCTTCAATGTGGGATGCCTGGGTGGCTCCGCAGTTGAGCATCTGCCTTTGACTCAGGGTGAGTCTCAGGACTGAGTCCCACATCGGGCCTCCTACATTGCATGGAGCCTGCTTCTTCCTCTGCCTCCCTCTCTCTGTCTCTCATGAATAAATAAATAAAATCTTAAAAACAAAAACAAAAAACCTTCAATGCATAGAAATGCTATATCACTTCATATATTTAAGTCTTCAGTTATTCTCAGTAATGTTTTATAAATTTCTGAGTAAAAGTTATGCACATCAGTTTGATTTATTGTGATATTTAGATATCAATGGTATTAATTAATTTTAAAATTGACTTCATTTGTGTATTTATTTAAATTTGTGCCTTTTGTTCTTTTTAAATTTATTTGCTTATTGCTTTTGTGTAGTTGATTTTTACATTATACTTTTTTTACTTTCCTATATCTTAAGCATATTTGTTATTTTCTCATTTTTTGTGCTGTTTCCCTTTTATTTTATTTCTTAAATTTATTTTTTAATTAGTTTCGGGAGTAGAATTTAGTGATTCACTGATTGCATATTACACCCAGTACTCATTCCATCAAGTACCCTTAATCCCATCACCCAGTTATCCCACCCGCCCCCCCCCCACCTCCCTTCCAGCAGGTCTCAATTTGTTTCCTAGAATTAAGGGTCTCTTATGGTTTGCCTCCTTCTCTGGTTTAATAACATAAAATAAGATTGTTATTTTCTTTAATAATGGATTCAATTTTCTTTCAGCTAGTAGAAGTTGAGGCATTTTGAGTCTGAGTTTCAGACTTTACGAGTGCTGGTCTATTCTTAGTTGGCCCTTACTGCCAAGGAAAAGCCAGTCAGAGGTCTGGACAGAAAGCCCAGGGTGTTTACAAAGCCCCTCCTCTTTCAATGGCTCTGAATTAATTTCTGCCTCTCTAGTTCTATGTGGAAGCCAAAAGCTTTAACCTCTTAGCAACAGCTTCCTCCTTGGTTTCTCTGACCTTTGAGCATCTTAGAATTTGACCATGGCATCAAGGGAAAAAGCTTGAAGAACACACAAGTCTGGTGCACCTCGGGAGCTGTGGGAGTCCTCCTCCACTGAGAAAAAAAAAAAAAAAAACACTGTACAGGAATAAATAGGAGAGGATGCTTGTGCAAGCAGATGTGTTTGCGAGTTGTTGAAAAGCGAGGTGGTTTTACCACATACTATATACTCAATAAAGGAGGAGGCATTATGGCTGATAGTGGACAGCTGGTAAAGTGAGGGTCAAAGAGAGATTGCACAGAAAGAGAAAGGTTCAGAACTAGTGATCTTTAAAAGAAAAATGCACTTAATAGAAAAAGCTGGGGAACTGCCAAGCAAATTACATAATTTTTCCATAAGGCAATTCTTTCCCCTGTTTAATTTATCCAGACCTTCTTTCAGGGTTGATGCAGGCTCTTAAGAAAGAATAACTACATTATGTCTTTAAAGACTACAGAGTGTTACAAAAATACAAAGGCACAAATAAACATAGAGATGAGTGAAGGAGGAAGTGGGAGTTGGGAGTTGGGTCAAGACATCAAGGGAAGCAGAGGAAGGAAGCATGGTCAAATTCTTGTAATTGGCCTAGGGGGACCTAGGGAGTCCTGATTCAAACATCTGTGTCCTAGAAGGAACCACAAGCCTGTATTTACTGGGAATGAAGGGGTTTGGGGGTGCTTACCAGGGGGTCAGATCATGGAGTCCTGCTGGTGTACCAGGAAAGGTTTGGAACCCTTGTGCAATTTTGCAACCCAGATGCAATCGTAGAAGATTGTCTATCATCATTTATTTATCTGAGCATCTGAGTATTCTGCATCTCTGAAGCAGAGACAAGATGGAAAAACAAGAGTTAAGATTCATTATTGTTATTATTGTTATTGTATGTTTTAATAAATGCAGACTCTCAACCTACTGTCCCCAAAGGGGTTCTGCAATCACTAGGCATTTAGCCAAACTATCATGCATTATGCATAAGCCTGCTTTGTTTACTTTAAAAGATATTTAAGAGCTGTTCCAACTGCATACTGCACCCAATCTCTATAGCATCTGTGAGCATTCAATTATACTTGGGTAACCCTTTCCATCTTGAAAGCTTAAGACATATGGTTTTGCCCTCACAAGGCTTCTTTGATTCCCATACTCTCACTGTGATGTGTCATGATCAGAAAGGTTAACCACCAGTACAGTCCTGTTGACTCTTGAATACCAATCTTGTGTAGAGCTCCCTGTATGTAACTCAATTATTGTACAAATCACCATAGGCCTGTGGCTTCACATAGTTGCTGTCCTTCTTGAGGATAGAATCTATAACTGGAGCCATGGAAGGATTCAGAATTTTCTGGAAGATACTAGTTATGTCCCAGGTATCTAGGCGATAGGATTAGTTAGTGCTTTCAGCAGTATGTGCTTGAGGAGAATATGGTTGACTGAATGACTATTTCATCCATTGGTAACACGTGAACTAGCATTTGTTGAAATAGTATTATTAAAAAAAAGAAATATTATTATTAAGTGCCTATAGTCTGCAATGCTTTGTGTGTCCGTCAAACTTCTATGAAGTCAACGCAGTATAAAGTATGGTTCCTCCCCATCAGTAATTTTTAATTAGTCAAAGAAGCAAACCATACACACATAAAGCAGTTTTAATAACAAAAACTAACATCGTATAGAATTTAAAATTTACGGAGAACTTCAACCACATAGAAGCCTCATAAAATTCTAATAGTAGGTTAAAATGACTTTTATAATCTCTTTTTTAAGAGTGTTGAGAAACTGAGTTTCAGAGAAGCACATACTGGTAAACGGCAGGGTAAGGCTTGAGCTTCATGTGAATGACCTGCCACCACTGGATCTGGGCAGTGGGGAGGCCCAGTCAGCACACAGCTGAACAGCACTGCAAAGACCTGGTTGAGTGATTGAGTGTGCTATAACTGAGGAACTATAATTCAGTGTAGCTGGGAGCAATAAAATCTTGTAAAATGAGTTTGGTTCTACTCAGAAAGGGGAAACAGAGATGGTGGAGAGGATATTCTAATCCAGAATAATGGGAGCCTGAGCTCTCACTCAAGACTCGGTATGACATATTCCATGGAGAGCCCAGGGCTCCACCCAAATAAAGCAGAGGTCTGGGGTTTGGGTCTAGTGGAGACAAACTTATAAGAAAATAGGACTGAGTGGAGATGAGCAGATACTGGAACCATTGCTGGATTTAAGTAGGGAATTGACAACACCAGAAGAATTTTAATTCTGCTCACTGAATGGTTTATTTCATTTAAAACTTTGGTAAAAGAGTGGTTGAGTTTATGATGTTTTACACAGATGATGATGTATTATTTTTATAAAGTTTAAAAAAAATCTCTTTAATCGTCACCTTAATAGAGCTGTAATTTTACTCAAAGCTAAGAAAATTGAACCCTTATCTCTCTATATATTTAGATTAGAAGGAGGCAGCTGGGCTTTAAAATGGTCCCCATGCATTTTTCCCTTCTATAATTTGGCAAAACTGTAGCGACCTCCTCTCCAGCATTGGCCTCTTTCCTTGTTTTAACACAATGGAAGTGTTCACATTTCTTCCAAAGGACTTATTCACAATTATGCAGCCCTTTATGGAAGCTTCCTACAGAAAGTCACACAGAGTGATGCAGGCACCCCGTTTGTCTGGGTTCTTGCCGAGAGGCAGCAATTTAATGAAAACAAGGAAGCCAGGCCACATCGTGAGTAAGATTTTAATGTGTGAGCCAGCATACTAAAATGTTAACCACCCTGCTCATATCATTCACATTAATGAAAATGCAGTTAGTCTGACATACCAAATGCACTTAATTTTAAAAGCACTTCTCATTCACACACCAACCAGATTATCTGCTATCTTTTATCTCTTTTTTTTTCCTTGAACCTAAGAAGATGGGTCAGAGAAAAATATGCTTCCTGTTTTTGTACTGAAAAAGGGGGAGAAGTTTTTGCAAATAGCAATGAAATATTATATTTCCACCCTGAGATTTAACATTATTCAGAGGAATGTATTTAAATGAGACCAGCAATGAAGCATGAAATATTTCGTTTCCTGATCCAACTGTGCTCACTCTCTTTTATTGTTTTGGTAACATCCTGTGAGAGGTTGCATTCAGACGATGAGTTCATCCCCTTTAGATTTGCAGGCTGTGTACCTTACTATATTTTAATAATTATGTAATTAGCTCATCATCTCTCCCACACTCAGTATTTCCCTCCTAGCTACTTGCTTTGTTTACTTTAGGGACTTTTTAAAGTTCTGTGTGCAGAATTAGTAAGTGGCATCATTTATCTCTTGACTGTTTTCAAAGAGTCTTTCAGACCTGGAACACCTTTATCCACTATTGATTCCTGGCCACTTTGACGATGATGTGGTCCTTAGTAGCTACCGATTCCAGGAATCAATTTAAAAAATACAGTTCACTCTTTATGCTGTTACATTTTGATTTCTTAACTTATAGATTTTGTATTTTAAACCATTTCTAAAGAAACTTCCAGTCAAGAGTGTTAAATTACTAATCAATATGTCATGATACGGAAAATAGGGAACAGAACAGATTCGGAACAGAAAAAAAAAAAAAAAAACTAGAGGGCAGTACCGACATTTTCCTTGATTAAATAATGACAAAACTAAAGAGTTCGAAAATCTTGAATGAAAATGGATGGCAATCCCACCCCCCATCCCTGTTTTGTTGGTGGTAGCAGTTGAGCAGCTAAATAGGAATAGCCATCTGCAGACACTGCCAGAGGATGAGGAGGCAGGGGAATACTTCCTTTCAATGAGGATCTCAACAGATAGAAACGATTTCATAGGAGCACCTGAGTGGCTCACTTGGTTAAGCATCTGTCTTCAGCTCAAGTCATGACCTCGGGGTCCTGGGATCAAGCTCCACTTGGGGCTCCCTGCTCAACGGGAAATCTGCTTCTCCTTCTCCCTCTACCCGCCCATCTCTTTGTTCTCTCTCTCTCTCTCAAATGAATACATAAAAAAAAAAAAAAAAAAAGAATGTCTTAGTCCCGAGATTGTAGGAGGCTCTTAGCCAATGTGCCCAGCATTGAGACTGTAAGCAATAAAATAAGTGTAAGAGTGAGTTATAAAACCTACAAAAAAATAGTGGAAAAAATGCATGTAGATTGATTAGGATTTCCCCCAAATCTGGGAAGTCAAACTAAGGAATTACCAAGTGATAGAAATTCAATTGAAATAGGTTTCAGGTTAATTAAAAGAGCTCTGAAACAATCAAAATTGTTCTAGAAAGGTAATATACTGCCTCAGCAAGCAACATGCTTTTCATGAATTGAAATGTTCAAACATAATATATCATCATGTGTGGGTTTGTTTCAGGATAGACTCAGACATCAGCTATATGATTATACAAAATTACCTAAAAGATCCATTTAATCCATGGTTCAAAGCTTCTTTATTTTGAAACTTATTTATTAGCTCTTAAAACAGATACTATCCTTGGTATTTGTACTAGGAAGATGAAAGGATGGTCTCTGATTTTACTCATGTTAATAGAATGGGAGGAAGGATGCCTACAGTCAAGACAGAACCAAAGCAGAGACAATAAATAAACAAGACAATTAAATGAGAAAGGCACGTAATAATCCTGGGGCGATGACTGTACCTCATTATTATTTTTACATTAATTTAATTATGAACTCCTGCAGGTAATCCTCAACTTCCTAAGGTAGATAAAGAGAGAAAGTACTAATTCACAGACTTCTGTATTTTCATTTCTGTTCAGTTTTATATATTGTTTTATTTTCTTTCAGGCTTTTTTTTTTTTTTTTTACCTATGGCTTACTTAAAAATGTATGTTTAATTTCCAAGTATTTGGGGGTTTTCATGTTGTCTTTCTATTATTGATTTCTAGTCTGATTCCATTATGGTCAGAGAATATACTTTTCGTGACATAGTTTCTTTTAAATGTGTTGAGGTTTGTTTAATAAACTAGAATATGATCAATCTTGGTGAATGTTCCACACATCTTTAAAAGAATGTGTTTTCTGCTATTGTCAGGTGGGACGTTCAATAAAGCTCAATTAGATTCTGCTGATTGATGGTTATTTGCAGACTATTGAAAAGTTCCTCTTTAGAACTTTTCAATACCTTAAGAAATACCTTAAGAAAGCACTTTAGATAATAACTACTACTTAAATTTTGTTAAAATGCCAGATATGTTGCATTCTATATATAAATCTGATATGGTGTTAATTATAGTGTGGATTCCCACACTGGTTTCCCTCAGAACACTGTTTCAAAGGATTTTAATAATTGCTTAAAGAATTCCATTGCTGTGAACAAAATGGTAAAATAAATGTAGAATTGGGCATTGCTAACACATTTCTTTACTATAGTAACTTTTCAGCACTATTAATATGGTAATGTTAACAGTAATCTGAAGAGGGCCACCAGTGGCTGTGTGTGTTCTTGTGTGGTGGTCACTGTAAGCCAAGAATTTGTCTCACTTTAGAAGTGTTCCATTAGAGCCAGTCTAATGAGTACCTGGAAATGGCATCATTGGGCAGTCTCCTTGATGTCTTATGAAGGGGGGTGGGAGAGGATCTGGAAGGTACACAGATGATGATGACGATGTCATGTTGTGTGAGGGAGCAGTGAACGTCTACCTGTCACTGTTCCTTGAAAAGAGTTTGGCATATGAAATTTCTGCAATTGCTGCTTCATGCTAGATCACCCCTGGGAGCAGTGCTGCTGCCCAGGTTCTGTGCAGAATGTCTTGCTCTTATCAGCCTATGGCTTCTTGTCCTCCAACCAGGGGCTTTACTTCCTTTGCCCATTTGCAGTGGGTCAAGATCCAAACAGTAAGTTACATGCTTCTCTCCTCCTCTGTGCCCCCTCCCCCTGTCTTTCCTCAGGTCTGAGAAGTGAAAGGTGAGGAAAGGAATACAGACATTCCTGAGGTCTATGAGAGTGGCTGTTGCCTCCCACAGAACTAGACCGTAGAAAGGTGTCTGCATTTTGAACGCATCTGATGCATTTCACAGCACAGTAGCCAGAGATTGCCACAGAAGTGCTTCTTAACAAACTATCTCCAAACCCGGTGGCAGATACATGTAAGCTCTTTTCACGTTCCTGAACATGCAAACAAGTATCATTTGCTGATGATGGAGGAAGTGTTTGATGGCTAACCCTACTTCTGGTTGCTGGTTTCCCACATTTGGTTCCTGCTGTAACTGGCTCAAGTGTTCTCAGGTGTTGTTACTAGGCCTAGGCTGGAAATCCATCAGCTCTCTGGAATAGGGTTTCCCCATTTTAAATCACCATAGCCCAAGAGTGAAGCCATATTGCACAGCATGTGAAGGCCTCTGTTCACAACACATTTACTAACATCCTACTGGCCAAAGCAAGTGATGTGGCTGAGCACCACATCAAGTGATTAAGAAGCATCCTCTGCTCTTGCTGGTGGGTGTGGGGAAAAGGCAGTGAGTATCTGTTGAATAGTAATGCAAACTATTACATAAATCCAGAGCCTCCCTCTTTTTTACTATACTTCTAATCTAGCTTTTCCTATCAGCTCAAATTATTTAGGGGGACCAAAGTAAGAAGATATTTTAATTAAATAGAAAAAGAAGGGAAATCACATCAAGTTTCCTCAGGATAAATATTGATTTCAAGCAAAGACAACAAATTCAAGGTAAATGATGGATGAAATAACTACACTTGGGTAGACAACCAGGGCAAGGATAATGCTCTTCCAAGATAAAAAAAAAAAAAATGTAAGAGTGCCTAATCTGTTTCTCCTTTGGTTTCCTTTATCTTTTATTCAATTGACTAGATTATAGTACTTGAACAATAGGAAATCAGAAGGATGAAGCAATAGAGATGCCTTGGTGTGACACTCATCTATGCCTATCCTGTTCTCCTCTGGCATATGATCTACTTAGTTTTTTTTTTTATATATATACCTTTAGTTTGTTTTGTAAGATGAAATTTGTTCCTTGTGTGTTCAATGTTTGATTGGATTTACTGCCTGAGGAAAAATAGATTATAAAAATAACACCTAGATTGTAACATTCTTAAATTATGGATGGTGATTACTTTTTCCCATAAAAAGTAATATATGGATTGATCTGCATGGGTGATTGAGCCCAAGAACTGCAAGTCTCTCAAGTACACAGTATCTTTTTTTTTTTTTTAAGATTTTATTTATTTATTTGAAAAAAAAGAGTGAGCAAGGGAGAGAGAGGACAAGCAGGGGGAAGGACAGAGAGAGAGCGAGAAGCAGACTCTTTGCTGAGAAAGGAGGCCAATGTGGGGCTTGATCCCAGAACCCTGAGATCATGATCTGAGCCAAAGGCAGATGCTTAACTGACTGAGCAACCCAGGTGCCCTTCTCCTGTACGTGGTATCTAGAAATGGGTACAGGGGCATTTTTTTTTTTAGAAAGATACATCCAAAATAACATGAAAACATAAAATGCTGTAGTGAACACAAAATTATAAATAATTTCTGAAAGGTAAAATTCCCTAAAAAGTGCTACAGGAATGGCCTGGTGCAGAGTGGGAGTGACTAGTAGGCTGGTAGTCTGGGAACCTGCAGGGCTCCCCTAGCAGGAACCAAAGTCATGGAGCAATTGAAATAATTATATATATAAATTATAAATATTTTATAATATATAATATTATATATATTATTTTATAATATAATATTTATATTATGATTGTAAATTATATATGTAAATTATATATCTCTGTGTGTAAAATGACAGCTAATAAATATAATATGTATTATTTTAATCACTTCATTTATATCACAGTATATAATTGTATATACATATATATGAACACTTTTAAGAAATTATGTTAAGAAACATAAACTTCCAGTTTTAGAGCAGTAAATATAGCAGAAACTCATTTTGATTTTTTAATCACATAAAATTATATATTTTTATTTAAACATAAAATTGAAGATAAACTCATAAAGAAAAGATCTGTAAGGAAACACTCTCGAGTCAGTAAACTGAGACTTGACAATTCTAGATTCAAGTATTAATTTCACTTTCTGTCATATGAATTGTTAATGAGATCTTTTCATATAACTCAGGCAATTAAGAACACTTATTAAAGAGTGAAAAATAATACGAATCACTGGAAAATATTAAGTAAATATAGAAAAAAAGAAAAAAATCATATTCTAAACATATAAAGTGTCAAAAGAAGATACTATAAATATTTTGGTAAAATTCCTGGATTATTTGCAGAATTTATATGATTTAATCTGACATAAAGCTGAGACTTTTTTCATTTTTTTTAGCATTTCCTCAACCTGGTAGGTTGCTAATTAATATATTTGTGACTATTATTTGCTCAGTACTGTTTGGTATTCCCTTTCCTACATTTTATGCCTAATTCTAAAATTTTCCTATTAAAATTTTATATTTAAGAGCTAACTATGGTTACACTGAACCCACAGAATTTCTTACAAACCAACCTATAATACATAGATTTGTCAGCAATCAACTGATATTCAAGTTATTTTCTCATTCAACTATATTCTCTTTGTGAAATTTTGGGTATGTAGTATATTGTGTGTGTGTGTGTGTGTGTGTGCATATTCTCTTCAAACAAAAAACTCTATGAAAGTAAGGTTTTTTGATTTTTGCTTTAATTGTAACATCTATAAAGTACATAATAGGTCTTCCTTCCTTCCTTCCTTCCTTCCTCCTCCTCCTCCTCCTCCTCCTCCTCCTCCTCCTCCTCCTCCTCCTCCTCCTTCTTCTTCTTCTTCTTCTTCTTCTTCTTCTTCTTCTTCTTCTTTCTTCTTTTCTTTCTTTCTTTCTTTCTTTCTTTCTTTCTTTCTTCTTTCTTTCTTCTTTCTTTCTTTCTTTCTTTCTTTTTCTTCTTCTTTTTCTTTCTTTCTTTCTCTTTCTTTCTTTTTCTTCTTTTTCTTTCTTTCTTTCTTTCTTTCTTTCTCTTTCTTTCTTTGTTTCTTTCTTTCCTCTTTCTTTCTTTCTTTTCTTCTTCTTTCTTTCTTTTTTTCCTCAAGAGTGAGTGAGAAAAGAGGAAGAGGGAAAGAGAATCCCAAGCAGACTCCATACCGAGCCAGAGCCAGATGCAGGGCTTGATCTCAAGACCCTGAGATGAAGACCTGAGCTGAAATCAAGAGTTGAACCTTAAGCCAACTGAGCTACTCAGGTAGCTCATGAAAGCATAGAAAGAAGGGTGTCAGGAGGAAATAAGGAAAAAAGAAATGGAGTGAGAGAGGTTATTTAATACAAAAGTCAACATGACTATGAGGTCTAAGGGTAGTGCTGTCAAAAGTATCTGCAAAATATTTTAAAGATAAGTCTTCCCATCCCACCCTGAACCATGGTATGGGTAGACTGACATGTTTGAAAGCAAGCTCCAAAGTTTATTCAGTAGTCTCTCATGCCTCTTTCAATCTTTCCTACCCTTCTTTGGAGGACTCCTATTTTAATGTGATAGATGTACAAAGGAACACTTGATATATAGTGACTGAAAAACACACTAGGAGACAGACCCTTTCTCCTCCACTAGAAAAAAAAAATCAAACAAATGCTTTTCAAGTGTGCTAATTGCCTACAGGAATGTTACCAACCAACTTAAGGCTTTAGGGTTATATAAAATATCTTTTTCTGTCCAAAATCAAATCACATGACAAATCAATAATAAAAAGATATCTAGATAATATATAAATACTTGAAAACTGTACACCAGAATTATAAATAGCAATAAGGAATTAAAAAATATTTTTAGATATTATGAATGAAAATTAAAATATAATCTATCAAATATTAGCAATGAAAAATGAGGTGTCATGCCACACACTACAGAAATTAAAATTATGAGACAGGGAAATCATGAACCTTTTATAAATAATTGGATATGTACTTGAAATGGACAAATTTTTTGAGAGATAAAAATTTTTATAGTCTACTAACAAAAATTATATAGAGAGAGATTACCAGAATATGCCATACCTACATACTTCAGTTTTCAATATAAATTTTAGATTTAGCTGACTAATTTTTTAAAAGCCCTGGTGGCGTTATTAATTAATTTATATTGAATCTATAGATCAGTCTGAAGAAAAATGATATCCTAAAAATATTGAGTTTTTTAAGCATGGTTAAACATGAACATGGTTTTTCTGCTTTTTTGTTTTTCTTAGTGATATTTTTAATTTTAGGACTTAAATATTTTTTTTTAAATTTGTTCATTAGCATTTAATAGTTTTGATGCTGTTGTAAAAAATATTTTAAAAATATCATTTTCAATAGCTTGCTATTAGTATAGAGAATGCAATTACTTTTTTAATATTATGCTTTTAAATCAAGTTAAATTTAGTTACTGATTTTTCTGGCTATCTTGTAGATTATTAGGGATGTCTACATAAAATTATTTTACATAAATATATATAATGCTTGTACGTACAAAAGTACACAAAAGTTGCAAATATATTTGTTTCTTCCTTCCTGAACTTTATTTCACATATCTGTTTTTCTTGTCTTATTTTTTTAATATGTTAAATAAAGGAGTGGGTTTCCTTAAATATAATCAACAATATATAATCAGATAGGGAGATGTTTTATTTTCTGAAAGAGATTATGGAAGATAGGGTTAATTCATCTTTTAAGTATTTGATGGAATTTAGTGAAGCCATCTAGTCTTGAGTTTTCTTTATGGTAGGTTTTGGAGTTTTTGACTGTTTAACAATTGTTTTGTATAACAATTGGTTGATTTTTTTTTAAAAAAAATTTATTATTTTTTTAATGCCTACTTCTTCCACTGCCAGGTACTGTACAAAATTAAAACAATATAGTTTCACTTCACAGGAGTCTACAAGTAAGATTTTTAATACAAATTTTAAATGCTTAGTGGGATTATTTAAATTTTCATGTTTTGATGAGAAATTTTCATATAATTTACCTATTTTCAAGTTCTCTCTCTTTTCATCATGTTATCACCAGCTTGGAGTTACCAATTTTGTTAATTTTTCCAAAGAACTAACTTTTGGCTGTAATAATTTTCTCTCTTGTTTTTCTGTTTTCTATGTCTTTGGATTTTATTTTCATCCTCATTATTTTCTTTTTTCTACCTAGATAAATTTCTTCATTTTGGTTCCATTAAGTGTTCTGTGTTTTTCTATTTCTAACTTCTTAAGGTAGAAATTTACAGCATGGAAGTTAGACATTTATTTTTCTCAAATATATCTATCAAATGGTCTACATTTCCCTGTTAGGACTTTAATTACATTTCACAGTTGTGACATATTGTATGTTCATTTTAATTTTATTTGAAATATTTTCTAGAATCTTTCATAATTTATTTTTTGATTCATGTATTTTGATTTAGATCATGTATTTTGATTCATGTATTATGCCCCTTAATTTTCAAATATTTCCTATTTTTATTGATTTCTCACATCAGTGAGAGAACATACTGTGTATGGCAAAAATCTGTTAAATTTATTAAGTCATATTTTATGGCCAAGATACGCTCTATCTTGGTAAATATGCCATGTGCATTTTAAAAAATGTATATTATTCAGTAGTGAGGTACAGTGTTCCATAAATAGCAATGAGGTCAGTATGTTGATCACATTGTTAAAATTATATATGCCTTCACTGTTTATTTTTCTAGTTTTCTACTAATCTCTGAGTTAGGGAAAAGATTAACTTTTCACTGGAGAACATTTATAATCTGTGAGTATTTAATTACATTAACTTACATCTTGTTACATATTTTGTATCTCCTTAAATATATATATGTATATATATTTACATATCTATGAAATCAACACATATACAGGAAATATATTTAAAATATATAAAATACACATATATAGTTATTATATGCAATTTAGATAATATTCATGATAGAATTATTAATTTTTTTAAAATTTTCTTTGTCAGTTATATAATTCTTTTGGAAAATATAACTGGTTAGTTATGTGATCACAGATTCCAACTAGTAGGTAGGTGATAGCTTTCTCAATTCCAGGCTCTATTTATTAGGAAATCCAACAAATGATAGCAAAATATATTCTTTATTAATTTTTCTCTCAAATGAATAAGTTTACATAGTTTTTTTTCTAATTTTATATGCTTTTTAACAACAAATATCCCATACTGAAGGGCTGCATTGTGGCTAAAATATAACTACTAATATGTGTATTATTCAGGATCTTTTCTTTATTCCTTGATAACTCAAACCTAGAACACTCTGGATATGTTTTAGGTGAACTAGGGAAGAAAAAACACTTCCCCAATTTGATTGTACCAATATAATTGCTATGCAATTTAAAGTGTTATGCTTTATTATTAATATGTACTAGTAAATTAAAAAAGTGTTTTCCTTATGACAACATAATATTTCATCTCCTTAAAGACATTTATTTATATTGATTAATTAAATAACTTAGAGAAATGACAATTTAGAAAAGCATTCTGATGCATTTTTTTCTTTCTTTTTTACTTTTAATGGTAGAGGTAAAAGGTTGATTTGAAAATTCTGTGTACAATTTCTCTTGTTTTAGCTTTATTGTATCATTGTTACATAGTATATGTGTTTATTTTGTGTCTCTCTGGCGATGATGTAGTTCAGTAGTGCTTGGCCTCTGGGTAAGAAGAAGCTATTGCATTAGCTTTGGCTATAAATTGGTACCACTGGGATGGGCAACTACTTAAATTATTATATTATTTTTCACAAGATGCCATGTTCTGAAATATTTCCCATTCATCAACCTAATAGCTCAGTGGGTATCTTCTGTGTCTTTATTGTCTGGGTCAGTTAGCTCTGGAGGGTAGAATGGTGATTATGAGGCCAGAGTTGTGGTTTTAATCTCTATATGGGCCAGTTAGCTTCTCAGTTAGAAAAACCCTGTAACTATCATTTGCACTTCTAACCTTGTGGTCTTTTAGTCTCACATTAAAGGTTATAAAAGTGATGTGTCCCGGGAATGTAGATGACACAGTGTAATTCATCATTACTATTAAAATATATATATATAAGGGTAAATATTCCCTTGACTAGGTTTCTTCATTCTTTAATGTGGAAGTATGTACATTGATTTGAAGCTATACATGCTTGCATTTTAATGAACTTTTTTTCATTTAAATAAATACAAAGCCAACAGCTCTTTGAGTCTAGAATATTGAAGGATAAAACAGATCAGTGTTTGAACTTTGGAGTCCTCTTAAAACTTATAACGTGCCATATTGAAAGCTCCCAGAGATGTGTTTCTGAGAGACTAAAAATTCCTTCAAACTAATTGGAAATTATTTTTTCACCCAGTCTTTCATGATCATCACATTTGTCTACTCATCAGTGTATTTGTGATGTAGTCTTGAGTTTGGATTGACAACCCAATTTTTATCTGGCTAGGTGGCTGAGTCCCAGTGTATCCTAAAGTAAATACTCTTATTTCTGATCATTGTACTTGATTCCATGCTCTGGAACACTCTCCTTGCATGTACTACTCTTTGTCTCTATTCTTAAGAGAAAGAGATTGGGTTTTTAACTCAACATCTTTCTCCATCCATTCCCTCAAGAATATTTGCTATCAGCTTTTATCAAAGTGATGTATAAGATAAAACGATTGTGAATTGCTTTAAAAACTTACAATCCAGGTATAGAAAATAAGTAAGGGTACCTGGGTGGCTCAGCGGTTGAGCATCTGCCTTTGGCTCAGGTCATGATCCTGGGGTCCTGGGATCAAGTCCCACATCGGGCTCCCTGCAAGAAACCTGCTTGTCTCTCTGCCTATGTCTCTGCCTCTCTCTCTCATTCTCTCTCTGTCTTTCATGGAATAAATAAATAAAATATTTTTAAAAAGTGTAATAAGAAGTGAGAATACTTAATTTTAATTCAAGAAAGATCATAGGTCATGACCAATGAGTATGGAAAAGATATAAGCAGTGTTGTAGGAATCCTTCAAATATTGAACTGCTTAATGTTGAGTTCACTGATATGAATTTGATCCTCTTCAATATACTTATTAGAAAGAAATGGAAGTTGGTGGCCAATATAATTATATTTAAATTTTCCTTGCTACTTTGAGTTATGTGACATAAAATAAGTTGCTTAATTTCCCTGAACTACAATTCCCTACCCATAAATGAAGTATGATAATATATATTTTGAAGAGTTGTCATGAGAATTAACAATAACCTATATGAAAATAAATCCACTTCCTCTTATACAGGATGTTCAGAAAATGTGAATAAATAAATAGGAGATGGATAAATAAGTTGATTATGACTTGATTCTAATGAAAATTTAGTACTTCTTTAAAAGAATAACAAAAGGTATGATTATTACCATTTTTATATTTTTCTCTTAAAGTATATATTCTCTAGCATTCCACTTCCTAATTAACTTAATTTAGGTCTTCCCCACCTCATGAATGGACTGCAAGAACAACACCTGGTCATTTCTGCCTCTACAACTCTCTTCAATTCTCTCAATTCACCTTGAGCATAATTCTCATATACATCTCATATCGCCTGCCTGCTTTAAAACCATCAAAGGCCCATTATGGTATCAGAGATGTGATTTTCTTATCATTACACCATTCCTCTTTTTACAAAGTGAAGCAAACTAAAAAATGACTGACACTACCCCCTTATTTGCAATATTTTCTGAATAATTATTCTCATAGCACATACACATGGAGTCAAAACACCAAGATTTGTTAATTTTGTCATCAGAATATTTTTTGGCTTTATTGATATAATTGACTTGCAACATTGTATAAGTTGGAGGTGCATATTTTTATTTATTTTTTTTAAAGATGTATTTGTCTATTTGAAAGAGAAAGAGAGAGAAGAGGGGAGATGCAAAGAGAGAGAAAATCAAGCAGACTTGGTGCTGAGCCTAATATAGGGCTCGATCTCAAGATCCTGAGATCATGACCTGAGCTGAAACCAAGAGTCAGAGGTTCAACTGACTGTGCCACCCAGGTGCCCCATAATGATTTTATATATGTCTATATTGAAAAATGATTACCACATTAAGATTAGTTAACACAAATATCTTCCCACATAGTTACAATTCTTTTTGGTAAACTATTATAATCTGCTCTCTTAGCAACTTTCAAATATGAAATACATTATTATTAACCATAGTCACCAAGTATACATTACATTTCCAGAACTTATTTGTCTTATAACTGAAATTTTTACCCCTTGACCACTTTCCCCTATTTCCCTCATGGGTAGAATCCACCAATCTACTTTCTGTTTCTATTAATTTGGATTCCACATGTGTGAGTTCATTTAGCATTTGTCTTTCTCTGAATTATTTATCTCAGTATAATGCCCTCAAGATTCATTCATGTTATTGTAAATGGCAGGATTTCCTTCATTTTATGGGTGAATAACCTTACATTATATGTATATATACATATACCAATATATATACATAATCACATTTTCTTTATCCATTCACTTGTTTGATGGACATTTAGCATTTGGGTTGTTTCATGTCCTGGATATGGTAAATAATGTTGCAGTGAACAAAGGGTGTGGCTATTTCTTTAAGATAGTGGTTTCATTTCATTTGAATATATACTCACAAATGAAATTACTGGATTATGTGGAAGTTCTATTTTTAATTTTTTTAAATTTTTACAAATTTATTAGGGGAGTTTCATACTGTTTTCCATAATGGTTATACCAATTTACATTTCACCAACAATACAAGGGTCACTTTTCTCCATATCCTTGCCAACACTTGCTATTTCTTGTTTTCTTGATTATACACATTCTGACAGGTGCAAAGTGATACTTCATTGTGGTTTCGATTTACATTTCCTTGATAATTAGTGATATTGAGCACCTTTTCATGTACCTGTTGGCCGTTTGAATATCTTCTGTGAACAAACGTCTATTTTGGTCCTATGGTAATTTTTAAATTGGATTTGTTTTCTCTTGGGTTGTATGAGTTTCTTACATATTTTGAGTATTAACCCCTTATCAGATAAGTGGTTTGAAAATATTGCCCTCCATTCCACAGGTTACCTTTTTGTTTTGTTGATCATTTCTTTTGCTGTGAAGATTTTCAGTTTGATGTAGTCCTACTTATTTACTTTTGCTTTTGTTGCTTATGCTTTGGATGTCATCTTCATAAAATCATTGCCAAGAAACAATGCCAAGGAAATTTTCCCTCTGTTTTTTTCTAGGAGTATAATGGTTTCATTTCTTATATTAAAGTATTTAATTATTTTTGAGTGAATTTTTTTAAGTGGTGTAAGATAGAAGTCCAGACTCATTGCTTTGCAGGTGAATATTCAGTTTTCCCAAGATAATTTATTAAAGAGACTGTCTTTTTCTCCTTGGGTATTCTTGGCTGTCTTGTCAAATATTTGATTGTTTAAGCATGGTTTATTTTTGGAATCTAAGTCTTGTTCCATTAGTCTGTGTCTATTTTTATGCCATATCATACTGTTTTCACATCTATAGCTTCACAATATAATTTAAAATCAGGAAGTGCAATGCCTTCATTTTTGTTCTTATCTCTCAGAATTGCTTTTACTTCCTTTGTGGTTCTATACAAATTTTGGAATTATTTTTTCTATTTTTGTAAAAAGAAAGTATTTGAAATCTTGATAGAGCACATTGAATCTATAGATTCCATTGGGTGATATGAACATTTTAACATTAATTCTTTCAAACCATGAACATAGGATATCTTTCCATTTACTTGTGTCTTCATCAACTTCTTTCATTAATGTCTTTCAGTTTAAATTATACAGATCTTTCCTCTCCTTGGTTAAACTTATTTCTAAGTATTTTTCAGACTATTGTAAATGAGTTTTTTTTTTCTTTTTCAGATAATTCATTTTTATTGTATGTAAACACAACTGATTTTTGTGGATTGATATTACATTCTAGAATTTTCTGAATGTGTTTACTGATTCTAACAGTTTTTTTGGTGGAGTCTTTCAGATTTTTTGTATAAGATCATGTCATCTGCAAACAAAGACAATTGTACTTATTCCCCTCTAATTAGAATGCATTGTATTTGTTTTTCTTGTCTGATTGCCCTGGCTAGGACTTCTGTTGCTATGAATAGGGTGGTGAGAGTGAGCACCTTCATCTTATTGTTCTCATAGGAAAAAGTTTACTTTTTGCCATTCAGTATAATGTTAGCTGTGGGCTGGTTATATATGGCCTATATTATTTGGAAGAGACTGTAGCTGAGAATGTATGTTACCATCTTGATGACATCACTCCCTAGAATGTGTTTCTATCATTTGCTGAAGTCTACCAATATTCGTTTCCATGCATGAAAAATCTATTTTTTCTTCCTTTTTGTTAAAAACAATTAAGATGGAGTCTATTTTCCTTTACTCTTACTTTATTCCAACAATATATTTTAATTTCATATATATATATATAAAAGTATATATATATATTCTCAAAGTTGTTTTTGCTTTGAAAGTTCTCCACCATTTTCCTTTTCCTGTCTCTAGATTTATTCGGGTATAATTTAATCAGGAGTCTTCCTGGAAAGGCCAATTTAAGTGAATTCTTAGTCTGTTGCAGCTCTTTCTTTCAATTCATATTTATGACTGTACTCATACAATAATTTGAAGTTTATATACACATTTGTCTATGTTTACTTCTCTATCTCTTCCATCTAATTCATAATAGGTATTAGTAAATATTTATTGCCTGAATGACTGACTGAATGAGTTGCTTCATAATGACTTCAGCACTAGAGCATTTTATTAATGGTTATGTCATCATGTATCAGGCAGAGCAAACATTCGAGAGAAAGCACATGCTAAAAGTACATGGAATTGAATCAGTTTATGTTGCATTTAAGGAGATCAGTTATTTTCATTTCAATGTTATATTAAATATTTTTATTAATTTTTGTTTCTTTATGAAATGGACACTTACTGAGTTCCTGATATGTGCCAGGCAAACATGGCAGTGAATAATATGGACAATATTTCCCAAATTTCTGAAGCGTACAGTCTTGTCGGTCTTTTTGTTGTTTGTTTGTTTTACAAAAGAGAATACAATGAATGCAACAAATAGCAGTCCATATTCTTCCTTCCAAGATAATCTCAGTTAATATAACAGACTACTATTTAGTTAGTTACAGTAGTTAAACCATTTAGAAAAGAATGAAATGAAAAATGAAAGCATCAATCCTCTCTGCAACTTCATTTCTTTCCCTAAAGGGACCACTGTTTATACTTCCTTTGACTCTCTGGAAATAAATGAAAGAAATATATGTATACAATCCTCAGAGGAAAGGAATTATAGTTATTCACGTCTGTTTTTCACTGAAATAATGTCATGTAAAATTTCCACATTTAGCATATGTATATCTACCTCAATTTTTGGGCAATGCAGTGTTATGGCTATACCATAATTAATATAACTAGCTCCTATTGAGCAGCTCTAATTGCCTCTATTTTCCATTATAAAATCATTTTTTAAAAATATGTAATATGTTGTAACAAATATTTTATCAGTGAGGAATGTCATAGAATGAAAGTTCATTCTAAAAGAAAAATAATTAATAAATATTATAATATTAAATATTATTCTGACCCCTTGGCCATCCCATGAGTCCAGTATTTCATTAACTATAACTTCTCTATATATTAAAGGACCAGAAGGTCAGTTATAAGAAATTAGTTACTGAATCACACTTGGAAAGTCATCAGTTTTGGTTTTTTTTTTTTTAGATTTTATTTATTTATTTATGAGAGAGAGAGAGAGAGAATCAGGCTCCATGAAGAGAGCCCAACATGGGACTCCATCCCTGGTCTCCAGGACCACACCTTGGGCTGAAGGCAGTGCTAAACCACGGAGCCACCTGGGCTGCCCAAGTCATCAGTTTTTAACTATTATCTCCTTTGGAGCACAGATAAAAGCTTTTCCATAAGAATGCCCTTTCAAAAAAAAAAAAAAGTAATCCTTCCAAAAATATACATATATATAGCAAAAAGTCCTGTTCTATGTGGTCTAGGAGTATTGTAATTTGTTTTGATTGATAAGGTGAGCTAAGACTCAAAATTTTCCATTGGCACATCTATGATGATATCTACATTACTTATGGAGGGCAGTAGGTATAAAGTACGGTAATACCTTTGCTAAAGGTAGCATTCTGTGTTTTTAAGGAGCTGTTAGAAACCAAGACAGTCCAGGAAATTCATCACACATAAGCACATTGACAATGAAATGAGAGCATTCATCTGAAACAACCCACCAGATGCTTCCATGATATCCTGTCAATATGGTTCACTTCATTCTGTCAAAGCCTTTCTGACAGTATGGTTGTTTTGTCTTGTAACTGTCAAAGATACTTTTGTATTGGCAGGCCCAGCAGGGATCATTTTTGAGTTTCTTTCTTTCTTTTTTTTCCAAGTCACATGATCACACAGATGCAGTGAAGGATTGCAATCAGTAAATCAGCATAAGATACTAGTGAGGAAAACACATGTATGAACTAACCTATTTTGGTGTTTAAAAAAAATGTGATGGGAGACAATGTATACACAAGAAATGGTTTGTTTCTAACAAACTGTTGCTGACTCTGTTAAATCTCTTCTTTTTAATGGGGTTAGGGGTATGAGTTACACATTTTATTTTTCCTTTTAACCAGAGACTTTGTGACTAAATGTCTTGTGTTTGTTCCTTAAACCTGCAGTATTTCTGACTGAACATCTCTCTAAATGTTGAAGGTAATGTTCTCCAAAGCTGGAAACTTTAAAGTTCAAACATCAATTTGTGGACATAGCTGAACTAACCACAGGACCTACATTGTAAAGAAAAGGATCCAACAGACTAAAATATCAGTAAGACAGCAATGCAACTGGATTTAACTTGAAACAATTTTGACTCAGAATATGTCAGAAAGGGGGATCGCTGGGTGGCGCAGAGGTTTGGCGCCTGCCTTTGGCCCAGGGCGCGATCCTGGAGACCCGGAATCGAATCCCACATCGGGCTCCCGGTGCATGGAGCCTGCTTCTCCCTCTGCCTATGTCTCTGCCTCTCTCTCTCTCTCTGTGACTATCATAAATAAATAAAAAAATTTAAAAAAAGGAATATGTCAGAAAGTTTCTCAAAAACAAGATTCACTCTCTCAAGTGTTAGATTTTTTAGAAACTTTTTAATTTGAAATAGTTTACATTCAAAAGAAGTTGCAAAAATGAAAGCATCCACATGTATCTCTCACCCAGCCTCCCCCAAGAATAATATTTTACAAAACAATACTACATTTGTGAAAGTAGAAATTTGACATTGGTTCAACACTAATGTATAGTTACACACTTCTTCCAGTCCTACCTCTCAGAAGTTATGGAATTGTCTCCACCAATATGACTTTGTCATTTCAAGAATATTATAAAATTTAAAGGTTGAAGTATATAAGCCATTTTAACAGATTTAACAGGGATAGAATTCACATGTCATAAAGTCCACCCATTTAGAGTACAAAATTCAGTGCATTTAAGTATATTCTCAGAGTTGTGTAGCCATAATTTTAAACTATTTTCATTTCAAAATGAAACTCCATATCCATTAGCAGTCCTTCTCCATTCCCCCACCCTCAAAGGCTCACAGCATTAGACAATCAAGAATCCCCTTCCTACTTTCTGTCGCTACAGATATTTCTACTCTAGATATTTCATATTAATGGAATCATACCATATGTGGTCTTTGGTAACTGACGTCCCACTTATCGTACTGGCATCAAAGTCCACCTCTATTTTAGCATGCTGCAGAATTTTATTCCTCTTTTGTTTCTAAATAATATTCCATTTTATGGATATATGAATATTTTATTTATCTAGTCAGCATTTGATGGAAATGTGGGTCACTTACAGTCTTTGACTATTATAAATAGTGCTGCTATAAACAATTGGTTTCACATTTGCGTGTGGATGAATGTTGCCTGTCTGTTGAGTCTGGTGGTAAGTCTATGTTATCATATGGACAGACCACAGCCTGCTCAATCCTGTGTTTTTATTCTTTTATTACAAATACCCAGGAATGTAATTGCTGGGTCATATAGTACACATTTAATTCTGTAAGAAATTGTCAAACTGTTTCCAGAGTGACTATAATGACTTATTCTCACAAGAGATGCATAGAGAGCCCATGGCTTCATGTCTTTGTCAGAATTTTGTACACTTGTCAGTGTATAATTATTTTAAAAAGTTAAGCCATTCTTAGAAGAGTGAGGGCTATCTTGCTGTGGCTTTAGTTTGTATGTCCCTTGTGGATAATGATCTCACCATCTTTCAGGTGCGTATTTGCTACTGCATTTCCTCTGCGCCCCCCACCCCACTTCCTGTGTCTTTCAAGTCTTTTGCTCACATTCTAGCTGTGTTGTGTTCTTACTGCAACATTTAGAAAACACTTCATGTATTATGGAAACAAGTCCTTTGTCAGATTGTAATTTGCTGATATTTTCCCCCCGGCCTCTTCATCCCCCTAGCAAGGTCTTTCACAAGGCAGAAAATTTTAGTTTTGATGAAGTCTAATTTAATGATTATGTTTTCAATGGACTGTGCTCCTGACATCATGTCTAGGAACTCTGCCTAATTTTAGGTCCCAGTGATTTGCAAAGTTATAGTATGCATTTTACATTTTGATCTATAAGTCACTTTTAAAATAAAATATCAGGTTTAATAAGTTTTTTTGTTTGTTTTGCCTATGGATATCCATTTGTTGCATCATGATTATTTAAAAACTGTACTTGCCCCTGACTGAATTGCTTTTGCCACTCTCTGTCCCAAATTCTAAATAATGTTGACTTTTACCTGAGTCTTGTGATCCTGGAAATATTTGGTTTTCTTTTCTTTTCTTTTCTTTTCTTTTCTTTTCTTTTCTTTTCTTTTCTTTTCTTTTTTCTTTTCTTTTCTTTTCTTTTCTTTTCTTTTCTTTTCTTTCTTTTTTCTTTCTTTTCTTTTCTTTTCTTTTTTCTTTCTTTTCTTTTTCTTTCTTTCTTTCTTTTTTTTTTTGGAAAGAAACACAAGAAAGAAGACATATAGGTAGTATGTAATATGTAAGCAAGTAAATGAGATTATCTACTGAGAGACAACATTGTGGAAATGGAGAAAAGCTCAGGACTGGGGCAGACAGAGAATAAAAAATCAGAAAGTGAGCTGGGCAAAGATGAACCCACAAGTGGAAAAGGAACACTGCGAATGTGTAGAATGTATAGTATCATAATCCAGAATTAATGAGTATTCAAGGAGAATAGTCTGAGGCTTTCTAGAATATGAGGGAATATGGTATTCATTGGACTCAATGGCAGAGAGATCATTGGAGTTATTGGCTATCTAACCTCCTAGGGATAAAATTGTAGTGAATTGGAGGTAGATGCAGAGAAGAGGAATGGAAAAAGTCAGTGAAACTTTTGAAAATCTGATTGTAAAAGAAGATAAACTGATTAGTAGGACAGGAGTTGGAGGGAGATATAAAGTCAAAGAGGGGCTTATTTGCTTTATTGAGATGTTCCAGAATATGGTTGCACATGTAAGGGAAAGAGATCAGGAGAGAAAAAGAGGTTCATCAGACCAGATGGAACGGAGTGCCAACTGAAGAAATACAGTTCTGCGATAGACAGAATAATGGCAGAATAATGGCTCCCCAAGATATCCACATTCTAATCCAGAATTTATGAATCTGTTACTCACATAACTGTGCTGATGCAATCAACTAAAGGATCTTTGGGATGAAGAGATTATCTTGGATTATCCACGTAAAGGCAAGATTTCAAAGGTCCTTACGACCGAGAAAAGGAGGAGTGACAGAGTCAGAAGAAGAGATGTGAAGACACAAGCAGAAGCTGAAGTGATTGCTAACTTTGAAGATGAAAGGGGCCATGAGCCATGGATGGCAGGTGCCTATAGAAGGTGGAATAAGAAAAGAAATGGATCATCCCCTAGAACCTCCAGAAAGAACACAGCCCTGCTGTTACTTTGGCTGTAGCCCCCTGAGACCCATTTCAGATTTCTGCCATCCCAAATCATAAGTTAATAAATTTGGGCTGTTTTAAGCTGCTGAATCTGTGTGATTTCTTTCAGCAGCAATAGGAAGCTAACACAGCTTTTATCTGGTCAGTCTCCCTTAAAGATATAACATCTGAAATGTGTTTGTGGTGGTGGGAGATTATTTTTATTGATTTATTGACGTATTTGTTCATCAAACCATCTCATTAAAAGTGTGCACTTGATTGTTATTGACAAAATTATTTTTTCTAACATGCAAAGACAACATTTAATTGTCTATGTAATTAAAATATTTTGTAGCCAGGCCAACAACAGCCAGTATAAGCTTGTACCTTTTCATATCTCTAACATTGCATTTAAATATCATAAACAAATTTTATATTTGTTTTCTTTTCCTTACCCCCCCAATTAATCATCAAAACAATATATTAAGAAATTTCTGACAATATAAAATTCGGAGGGAATCCCCAGGAGTGGCACTTGTCAGGCTTCTGTGGCATATCAGGTATAATGGGTGAGCTCGGGGTTTTTGGGGAGTCACCACATATTATCCTTTTAGCTTACAGATAACATTGATGAAACTTCCTAAGAGCAAATAGCATATATACAACAAAGAGCAGTTCTGGTTTTCTATGGTCTACAGCCTTTTCTGACACTAGTACAGAGAAAGAATGTTCCTTTATTTGAGTTTCCACATACTGTATACATACCACTATTACAGAAAACTTTATAATGTATAAGTTATTAATTTACATTTTTTTACTGGAAAAATGAATTAAGGGTAAGAATATTGCATAGGTTTTATATATCTAGTTCTAGTCATGGTACCTGATAAATAATAGATGCTTCATAGAACATCAACCTGAATATAAGGCAGTGATTCCTATGACTTTACCACAGTTTGGACACTTGAGCTTGAGCCTGATATGAATAGAATCTCTGAAGTTATGGCCATGGAAACAAGGGAAAAATCTGTGTAAGCTTGGGCCAAGTTAGTAAGTTCTTCTTTGGTTCAGTTTTCACATCTGTAAGATGAAGATAATAACAATACCTACTTTGTCTTGTTATTGTCAGTGTTACAGAAGACATTGAACATAAAACTCTTAGCACAGTACCTAAAGGTTTACCTTTAAAAAAGCTCAGCAAAATTATAACCATCCTGCAGAATCATAACCCTATAGGTAGTAAATATTGATAGTATTGTACGTTTATTTTCTCAAACGAGATGCTAAACAAAGTAAGCTTTGCTGTCTCTTTTTATATTACTTAGTTGAAACCAACAAATAAATTATGAATAATTTAACTAGAAGAGGAATGTATTAATAGGACATTAAGTGATTCACAAAGGCTCTAGGAAATCTAACAAATAAAATTTGAAGCCTGCATAGAGAAAAACAATACTCGCAATCAAGTCTGTGGAAATACTCCTGCTAGGGTGTCTTAACTTGTCTCTCAAATGCATTCCACCAACAGTGGACAATGTGGTCACTCTAATGTTTCTGTTAGGACCTGGAGGTATCTGCTATTGCACTGCCTCCTATAGAAAGAATAGGTTCTGCTCAGTCTGTGTGGTTTAGGATTCAAAATAGGAGATTAGTAGGTCCAGTTGGAGGATCTCCGGCATGTACCCTGCCTTGCCTGCAAGACAGCCTTAGAAAATGAAACTTTGGTGTTTTTGGTCTCCATTGGGGACATGAAGCTTTTCCTACACTCTAATTCCCTGATTATGAAAGGTAATTTTAAAGCTGAACAGCAAAAGAAAATATAAGAAGTCCTCTATGTCTTAACATGTGTTAATATGTAGAATTCATGGGATTTAAAAGAAAAATTAAGTTTGAAAATGCACTATCTTGAGTTTAGCCATATATCAGATTTCCTTTAAAGATCTTTTTGTCAGCAAATTAGCCTTCACTTTCCCAAAACCAAAATGGTTTTACCCCCTTCCCCACTCTGTTACAAGTGTTTACAATCTTGCTATTTCCTGCCCTTGGATTGGAATCATGATGTGGCATTGTGAATGATGGCAGAAACAAAAGTGCAGTGATTGCTGAGCTGTCAGTGGCAGGTGAGCAGCATAGACCTGCACTTCAACTCAAACATGCTCACAGATTCTCACAGGGAGATCTGAAGGCAATTCTGTGCTTGGATTATGATTATTGTATTCTTTCCTTTGTTCTACATTCAAATTATCCCTAGATTTCACTCAGAACACAACCAAATCCTACCTATGCCTACTAAAAAAACGCATGGAGTTTCTACAGACGCACTACGTAATTTGAACAAAGCCTCTACTCCTACAACTTTTTAAAGCAATACTTTAAACTTTATCACTTGCCTTTCATATTTCCCAGGAGAATCTTCTTGAATGTTGTTCCAAAGAAATAATGTTTCTGGGTTGAACATGGTGAATGTGTAACTAGAATCGATGTGAAATTTTTGACAAAAAGGATTTCTCAAGGGTGTTTCACAAGTAATATAATGAATTCTCACTATAGTCTCCATAAAAAGGCAAGTTTTTTATTATGGCAAGGTATTTTAATTCACTAGGGTTAGAATAATCAGAGAAAGCACCATATTTAAATATGTATGATTATGTGTGTATATAAATATTCATATTTGTACAGTTTATTAGTTACACCCTATGTCACTAAGCCCAAGGGTACAGTAATATAATTTAAAATACACACTCCACATTTCAATGTTTAAAACATTTAAAGCCATTATGAAATATATGGTAATAGTAATGGTAATATAACTTTCTCTTGCTATAGTTGTGTGGGAAAATATATATGAAAGATATAAAAATATTTTGTTAAATATATTCTTATATGAGAATAAAAATTCTTTATATCCCATAAATATCAAGAACATATTAGATGTCAATGAATGGAAGATTAAATTCATTTCTAGTGAGTTAAAATTTAAAGCAAAGATTTAAAAATTTTTGCATGATATTCTGTCCAGAAACAAAAATAAATCATGAATCTACAAGGCAAGAAACCAGTGGAGCCAGTATTTCTTGAAGAGTATACGACAATTTCTGATGGCTTAAAATGCAAATTTAAGGAGCCATTATAGGAGACAAATGGCAAATCTAAATCCTTGTGTAGGATGAAAAATTATACTGAAGAAATCCTGTTTAATGTAAAGGCCTCTGATGGGTAGCAGATTCAGTGGATGAAACAGGAAACAGAATTCATCTCAGTGCTGAACATTTAGTTTATGTCTATTTTGGGTAGATAGTGCCTTTTAGCTTCTAGAGGTAGCCAAAAATGGGAGGGGGAGTGTCAAAGAGAGTGTGTGCACATACAATACAGAGAGACAGAAATAAAGACAGAGAGACAGAGATAAGAAACCCATTCAGAAGAAAGGCACTTAACATCTAGCTTCAAAGATTTCTTTCTTTTTTTTTTTTTTTTCGGTATCTGGAAGTTTTATTAATGATTGCCAAACTTCTCTCTAATTTTTTTTTTATTAACTTTTATTGGTGTTCAATTTACCAACATACAGAAAAACACCCAGTGTTCATCCCGTCAAGTGTCCACCTCAGTGCCCGTCACCCATTCCTCTCCAACACCCGCCCTCCTCCCCTTCCACCACCCCTAGTTCGTTTCCCAGAGTTAGGAGTCTTTATGTTCTGTCTCCCTTCCTGATATTTCCCAACATTTCTTTTCCCTTCCTTTATATTCCTTTTCATTATTATTCACATTCCCCAAATGAATGAGAACATACACTGTTTGTCCTTCTCGGATTGACTTATTTGACTCAGCATAATACCCTCCAGTTCCATCCACGTTGAAGCAAATGGTGGGTATTTGTCGTTTCTAATGGCTGAGTAATATTCCATTGTATACATAAACCACATCTTCTTTATCCATTCATCTTTCGATGGACACCGAGGCTCCTTCCACAGTTTGGCTATTGTGGCCATTGCTGATAGAAACATCGGGGTGCAGGTGTCCCGGCGTTTCATTGCATCTGAATCTTTGGGGTAAATCCCCCAACAGTGCAATTGCTGGGTCGTAGGGCAGGTCTATTTCTAACTCTTTGAGGAACCTCCACACAGTTTTCCAGAGTGGCTGCACCAGTTCACATTCCCACCAACAGTGTAAGAGGGTTCCCTTTTCTCCGCATCCTCTCCAACATTTGTTGTTTCCTGCCTTGTTAATTTTCCCCATTCTCAATGGTGTGAGGTGGTATCTCATTGTGGTTTTGATTTGTATTTCCCTGATGGCAAGTGATGCAGAGCATTTTCTCATGTGCTTGTTGGCCATGTCCATGTCTTCCTCTGTGAGATTTCTGTTCATGTCTTTTGCCCATTTCATGATTGGATTGTTTGTTTCTTGGTGTTGAGTTTAATAAGTTCTTTATAGATTTTGGAAACTAGCCCTTTATCTGATATGTCATTTGCAAATATCTTCTCCCATTCTGTAGGTTGTCTTTTAGTTTTGTTGACTGTATCCTTTGCTGTGCAAAAGCTTCTTATCTTGATGAAGTCCCAATAGTTCATTTTTGCTTTTGTTTCTTTTGCCTTTGTGGATGTATCTTGCAAGAAGTTACTGTGGCCAAGTTCAAAAAGGGTGTTGCCTGTGTTCTCCTCTAGGATTTTGATGGACTCTTGTCTCACATTTAGATCTCTCATCCATTTTGAGTTTATCTATGTGTATGGTGAAAGAGAGTGGTCCAGTTTCATTCTTCTGCATGTGGATGTCCAATTTTCCCAGCACCATTTATTGAAGAGACTGTCTTTCTTCCAATGGATAGTCTCCACCCCAAGATTGCTAGAACTCATACAGCAATTTGGTAGCGTGGCAGGATACAAAATCAATGCCCAGAAATCAATGGCATTTCTATACACTAACAATGAGACTGAAGAAAGAGAAATTAAGGAGTCAATCCCATTTACAATTGCACCCAAAAGCATAAGATACCTAGGAATAAACCTAACCAAAGAGGTAAAAGATCTATACCCTAAAAACTATAGAACACTTCTGAAAGAAATTGAGGAAGACACAAAGAGATGGAAAAATATTCCATGCTCATGGATTGGCAGAATTAATATTGTAAAAATGTCAATGTTACCCAGGGCAATTTATACGTTTAATGCAATCCCTATCAAAATACCATGGACTTTCTTCAGAGAGTTAGAACAAATTATTTTAAGATTTGTGTGGAATCAGAAAAGACCCCGAATAGCCAGGGGAATTTTAAAAAAGAAAACCATAGCTGGGGGCATCACAATGCCAGATTTCAGGTTGTACTACAAAGCTGTGGTCATAAAGACAGTGTGGTACTAGCACAAAAACAGACACATAGATCAATGGAACAGAATAGAGAACCCAGAAGTGGACCCTGAAATGTACGGTCATCTAATATTCGACAAAGATTTCTTACTGATCTCAAACCAAATCTCTAAGTTTGATTTAAAGAGGCCACAATTATTTTAATTCATCAGAAAAATAATGACAGACATAGAGATCCAATGACTATCAGTATTGGAACAAGCATATATAATATATAAAATAAATGCATTTGGTATATTTAAATAAACTTGAAACTTAATAAAAAAAGAGAGTATAATTTGTAACAATAAATTTAAATATGAAATAAAGAGAAATTATAGAGTAAAGATTATAATAGAAATTAAATAACTATACCTAAGTAAACATAACTGAAGATTTACTTGGGGATATACCTGAAAAAAAATATACAAAGAGTTTGAAGAAATTACACAGTAAATACTCTGTGAAAGAAAAGGGACAGATTTTAAAGAAAATTAAAAAGATATATCATATAATGTGAGAAGGTCTAGCACACATAATATCAAAACACCAGAAATAAACAGAAAGGGAGGACAAGAAATTGGAAGATATGATTCACAATTTTTCAGTTTAAATATACCAATTTACACATTTAGGAAGCCCAATAAGTCCCAGCCGAAATGAATGAAAATAAATAATATATATATAATATATATTAATATATATATATATATATATATATATATATATATATATATATATATATATACACACACACACACACACACATATTTTTAAGGAACTGACTGACACACATGATTTTGCAGGCTGGTAAGTCTGAAATCTGTAGGGTAGGCCCACAAGCTGGAAATTCAGGCAGAAGCTGGTACTGCAGTCTTGAGGCAGGATTTCTTTTCCAATAAACCTCAATTTTCACTCTCAGGGCCCCAAATGGATGAGGCCCACTTTCTTTATTGAGGGTAATCTCCTTTACTTAAGGCCAATTTATATAAACCACATCTACAAAATCGGAAAAAGAAACAATAGAGAAAATCAAGAACAAAAAAATTTAAATAACAACTAAATTGACAAGTTTTAAGCAAGAGTGACTGAGAAAAAAAAAAAGAGAGAGAAGACTCAAGTTATTAAAATCAAGAGTGGAAAAGGAGAAATTACAACTAACTACAGAAATAAAAATCATAAGGGAATTCTCTGAACAATTATATGTCAATGAATTATGTAACATAGACATATTCCTAAAAAGATATAGACTACAAAACTGACTCAGAAGAAATAGAAAATCTTAATAGATCATGAGTAGTATCATTTACCCTTCTGAGGAATAAAGAACCAAATGGCTAAGGAAGGGAACCGTGGACATGTGGGTGGGGAATTCTGGACTTTCAAGGGCCTTGGACATGGTCTGTGGAAGGAGTTACATCCCTTTGTTGCCCAGGACTCTTGGCCTGTGCATAGTGATGTGGACAGAAAAGGGCAATAGTGCAGCCCTCTTCTTCTTCAAAGAAGAAGCAGGGGCTCTTCTTCTCTGTCTCTTAAGATAGTGCTGCTTCCACTAACTACCGCTGTAACATTTGGCAAGTCTTATTATCTTTGGCTGTAGAAAAGAGATAATATTTCATTGAACATGAGAATTGAAAGGAATCAGAGATTAAAGATATTCTACATTGCCTCATACATGGAACAAAGAGATTTATATTTCTTCTTCCTTTCACTATTACCGTAATTTATCCTGGAATCTTAGGTTGTTCATTTATATAATAAGACTGATATCATTGCTTAATTCTTAGAATGATATAATGAAATACATTATGCAATATATGAAAATGAAACAATAAGAAGTAAATAAGTGGCATAGATGACAGTCAATATATAAGATAAGGAACTGAAGATAAAAACTTCCACTTGGAGAAAACATAAGTGGAATTAAGAACTATTTGGAATTTTCTGCTCAGACCATTCTAATACTTATTTTTTCATATAAAATTTTCAACATTAGTTGATCTAGAAATACATTCTTGTTTTAGTTTTAGCAAAACCTGATAATATACAAACCCCATTTGGAAACCTTACCAAAGATTTATCATATAATTTCCAATAATATGTGTCAGGGAGATTTCTGTTGGTGCCAGTCCTCAGATGTTCTGCTTTTCTCTTGGCCAGCATAAGCAGATGGCATCTTGCAAAGAAGTTGGCCTAGAGATGTAATTGGAGAAGAAATTCTATGTGCCTGTAATTTGAAAACTGTCTGGATTGTGATGAAACAGGAGTCATGGTGGGATTTTGAAGTTTAGTAGGAGTCATCAGAAGAATGAAATATTTTCCGGATCAGAGTTCTGCATAGTCTCTTACCCAGTCATGTTACCCTCCCTACATACTTCTGAAACAGTATGAAACCCTCTGATTTTTTCTTGTAGGTTTATTTAACTACCACTTCTGCTGTTGTATTCACCACAGTCCCCAACAGCATCAGTGAAAGTATAAATTTATCATGAGGCAGTGATAATCTAGAAAGTTTAGTAAAATTAAATTCATGAAAACCTTTCAGATAAAGAAACTGATAACTGATACTTGGCATAAAGTAAATTATAGTTATTGAATTTTGCATTGTTAATTTGAGAAGGCATACTACTAACTTTTGGAATAGTCAGTACATGCTATATAAAACACTTTTAGTTGGACCAATAAATTTAATGAGGAAAGTAGACTCTCCCCTACCTTAAGGTTGCTATATAATAAGAACATATTCTAAAATAGTAAGGGCATATGGCCATGACTTCCTTATTTTAAAGGAAATATGCTTAACATATAACCCATTATGTGAAGAGAAATTCCACTGAGTGATAATTCAACATATGATTATTTTTATTTTTGAGAATAATCACTTAGAATTCCAACTTGATGTTAAATTTAATGGGCAAATCTATAGTACTCTGTGAAAAAGTTACTTTTTTCTCTCTTATATTTTTAACAAACAAATAAAAGAGAAACTATACAAGAATGAAAAGTATGCCATTATTTCTACAAAGTTCAAATTAAAACTATTTATTTTTTTAATAACTCAAGTGACCATCAAGGTCTAAGTACACAATTATATGATGGTTTAGCTGTATTTTTCTTCTATATTGAATGAATGAAGACTTTAAAATATTCTTCAAATAAGTTTGCGTTAATATATTCTCCATCATTTTATAAACATCATACTCCCCATACATATACATTATATATACATTATATATTTATTATTATATACACTTAAGGCTTTAAAGAGGTGTAAAGAATCTCATGTATATAAGGTGTTATATAGCCTACTGTCAAAAGAGGGACCAAGGTATAAAACTCTGGTCTTCTTGATTTAACAAATTATTATACATATCAGTAGATATCTATTGAGGCCTAGAAATCTCAGAGAGGACTGGGGAGCAAAAAAGGAATATTCTAAAAGACCCAAAAAGGTTATAGCCAGGTTAAAGTAGAGTGAGATCTCCTGCAGTTCAGAAAATAAATAAATGTATGGTAAATAAAACTAATTCTTCTCATTTTTTTCCCTGCATGATGTGCTAAGCAGAGATTTTGATTTCATTATCAAATTGTCTGAAGCCAAGGATGAAGTGAATATTGCTAAAACAAGAACAAAGCTCAAAAAAAAAAAAAAAAAAAAAAAAAAGAACAAAGCTCAGCCTCAGCTTATGTTGGTTTTGCCATCAGGCTAATATCTTTAGTTAATATCAACAATTAATATCATTTATTTTAGCTTCTACTTTTCTTTTATACACACTGCCCAGCTTACAATAAGCAATTAGAAGACATATAAAGAAGCAATAAAATATAATCCATTGTCAAGAAAAAGAGATTGTCAACAATGGCAGATGTAGAAATAATCTAAATTTTAGAATTGCTAAATTATATAGAGTAACCCATCTTTAAAAGCGCCTTTAAAATATCCACCTATACCTATATTAAAATATCTAAAGAAAAGGTGGGCAAAATGTATGAAGAAATTGGTAATTTCACAAAAGAGATGGAAGCTAGGAAGAATGAAATGGAGATGATGTTTGTGAAAAGTATAGTACTAGAGAGGGATACAGTACAAGAAAGAATCAATAAAGGTAAAGTCATTTTACAGAAATAATCCTATATGAAACACAGAAAACAATTTTTAAAAAGAGCAACCTTTCAGATCTTTGGAACAGAATCAAATTTTGTAGTATACTTGTAATTAGAGTTTTAGATGAAGAGAAGAAAGAGAACGGGGCAAAAAAAATACTGTATATGAAGAAATAATATCCCAGATTCTAAATTTCAAGAAAATCAACAATTTATAGACCTAAGTGAGTGAATCCTAGCAGGAAAAAAAAATACAAAGAAACCCACAAGTAAGTACATAATAATCAAACTGCTGCAACAAAAATAAAGAGAAAATCATAAAATCATCCAGATAGGAGAAAACACAAAAATATAGGTAATTAACTATTTGAATGATAGCTGACTTCATGTCAGAAACTATGACATGCAGAAGAAAATGCATAAAACATATCTTAAAGTGCTCAGGGAAGGAAAAAAATAGAGAAATCAATACTTTTGAAAAATTAAGGTACAAAATATGTCATTTCAGGTAGATGAGAATTTATCCCCAAATGAATTGCATTACAAGAAATGCTAAAAGAAGTTTTTCAGAGAGAGGAAATTATAACAGAAACCTGTATCTTGAGGAAAAAATAAAGAACATCAATCAAGAAATATAAATATATATACCTTACAATTGTCTTTTAAACAAACAAAAATAATAATGTTATGTGGTTTATGATGTATGTAGAAGTAAAATTATACATATACTACCTAGTGAAATAAAATTTAACTATGGGAATGCATTCAAAGAGCATTTTGTAATAAGTTAAATATGTATATTGTAACCTTTAGGACAATGATAACATAAAGGGGCAAAACAATAAGATAATAGAGGAGATAAATAATACTCAAATAAATCTCAATTCACCTAAAAGGAGTAGATAGTGTAATCAATAACTACATTTAAAACCTGAAGGAATATATAGACGAATATATGGTCATAGTTGCAGGCTTTACATTTCTCAATAATGGAGACAAGTTTAGACAAAAAAAATCAGTAAGGATATAGAAGATTTTAATAGCATATTGATAAACTAAATCTAATCAATATTTAGAGAAAATTTCCCCCAACAATTTCAGAATGCACATTCTTCTCAGTATGCATGAAATACTCACCAAAGCAGACCACATGATTTTAAAAGCCTCAATAGATTCCAAATATTTGAAATGACACTGAGAGACTTTGGTTTCTGGTCTCGCAAGTAAATAGCCTGAAAGTTGTTAACACCATCCTTACAACAAGAGCTGAGCAAATAAAAAATCAACAACTCCTAGATCCATCAGAGAATTGGGCTCATAGGGCAAACTACTGGCCCCCAAATTGAAGAGACAGGTGGATACAGAGAATCACAGTGTACCTCATGGAGCAGAAGCCCAGGACTCCTATGGAAACAGGTACTGGTACAGGAGAACCTCAACTGTATTGACATTGCTAGAGACCCAGTGTGCACAAGTTAGAGAATTAAAAGTTCTCTGCTGATTGTGAGAAGTCCAGCAAATACGAGAGTCCGTACTGCATGAACTCCATTTCCATGAAATCTGGGAAGAGGAAACACCGATCTGTGTGGCAGAAACTGGGGACTGGCAGTGGATATGGGGACCTGACTGATCAGGAAGGCTCATGCAAGAACCTTCTAGGGTGATTTCAATTATCCATATCTTAAGAAGGTTGTAGGTAGCATGGGTCTATCCGTTTGTGAAAATTCCTTGGGCAATAGGCTTCAGACAATTAATGTTGAACTGTGTGTAAGTTGTATTTCAACAATAGAATTAAAAATTCAATAAATGTGGACTTATCTATCTTCCTATTCACTCTTCCTCTAAGAAAAATTCAGTTAATTCAGGAGAATCAGCCGAAGGACTCTGTTTCATCTTGCAGTACGCCATATGCATGTATATGGTGTATACACATTTGCATGTGTATGTGAGAAAGTAGACATAGGGATAGAGGTAGGTATTGAGAGGCAGACAGGCTATTGTGGCCATTGCTGCTAGAAACATCGGGGTGCAGGTGTCCCGACGTTTCATTGCATCTGAATCTTTGGGGTAAATCCCCAACAGTGCAATTGCTGGGTCATAGGGCAGGTCTAGCCAAACTGTGGAAGGAGCCTCGGTGTCCATCGAAAGATGAATGGATAAAGAAGATGTGGTCTATGTATACAATGGAATATTACTCAGCAATTAGAAATGACAAATACCCACCATTTGCTTCAACGTGGATGGAACTGGAGGGTATTATGCTGAGTGAAATAAGTCAATCGGAGAAGGACAAACAGTGTATGTTCTCATTCATTTGGGGAATATAAATAATAGTGAAAGGGAATATAAAGGAAGGGAAAAGAAATGTTGGGAAATATCAGGAAGGGAGACAGAACATAAAGACTCCTAACTCGGGGAAACGAACTAGGGGTGGTGGAAGGGGAGGAGGGCGGGTGTTGGAGGGGAGTGGGTGACGGGCACTGAGGTGGACACTTGACGAGATGAGCACTGGGTGTTTTTCTGAATGTTGGTAAATTGAATACCAATAAAAATTAATTTAAAAAAAAGAAGACAATTTTAAATTGAGTTGTCATAACAAACTCTATTTTTTTCCTAACCAATAAAATCAGTCGATTCAGATTCAATTAAAAAAAAAAAAAAAAGAGAGAGGCAGACAGGGACATGGTGCTAGAGAGACACAAATAGAAGAGACATTTTCAAAAGGAGAAATGAAAAAATGCTTTTGCCATATTGTCAAACTTCAGGAAAGTTATGGAGGGCCAAAGGAAGTGTACCTACTAAGGAACCTAACAGCACTACTCTTTCTAATCAATGAGGCAAAGCAGGTAAATACAGCGAAAGGTATAAGCAGAAATCAGAGCCAAGGCATGTTAAGTCAGAAATGCAGGTACTTGATAATATTTTTCACAAAATATCTGAGAGCTTTGTACACCTTTTCCTTCTATTTTAAGTGATTCTCACCCTTTCTATGTCACGAATTCCCCGTTAGGGTTCAGGAAGAGAAGACACTGAGGAAGCCAATAGGTAGTTGCATTAGCTTTTCTATTTCAAGCTGTGACAGCTGCAAAATTGTTCAATGTAACTCCACAGGGAGCGCTACCCAGCTATGCAAATGAATTCCAAATGTGACATTTGCCGGTGTGGGGGATGGTGGCTGCAAAGGCTGAGTGACTGCCACCAGTCTGTCTGATGGATTGACTCATATCACTGAGAAGCCTGCTGCCAGTGATTGCTGCTTATCCATCTCATCAGCACCCTTCTCCCTGGAAGGAAGGAAAAGAAAAGAAAGAATAGAAGAACAGAAGAGAAGTAGAGAGGAAACGAGAATTAACCTCTTTATTTATTTATCCCACCTACTGACAAGTACTCCTATCATGTTGTCATTCTCCTTCACCAAACCATTCCCTTGGCTCTGGTCATACACTTTACTCATATTATAACCAGTACTCTTTCAGTATGAGACTCCTGTGTTACGTGTGTTATTTTCAGTTTTGTCAGGAGGCTCCTGATTTAGTGAAATAATCCCCTGTTTCCACATGAAAACATTTTGGTGGGTGGGAGGTTACAGAAGAGTGGCAAGGTAAAGAGTGAGTAATGTCAAAAAAGGGGACAGGACTTAAGATACCAGAGATGTGACAAAAAGGTTCATGGATCTGTAGTCTAGAATGTATTTCTCTCTAAGTGTTTTTCTTTTCTTTTCTTTTCTTTTCTTTTCTTTCTTTTCTTTTTTTCTTTTCTTTTCTTTTCTTTTCTTTTCTTTTCTTTTCTTTTCTTTTTTTCTTTTCTTTTCTTTTCTTTTCTTTTCTTTTCTTTTCTTTTCTTTTCTTTTCTTTCTTTTTCTTTTCTTCTTTCCTTTCCTTTCCTTTCCTTTCCTTTCCTTTCCTCTTTCCTTTTTCCTTTTCTTTTCTTTTTCTTTCTTTCTTTCTTTCTTTCTTTCTTTCTTTCTTTCTTTCTTCTTCTTCTTCTTCTTCTTCTTCTTCTTCTTCTTCTTCTTCTTTTCTTCTTCTTCTTCTTCTTCTTCTTCTTCTTCTTCTTCTTCTTCTTTTTAATATTTTATTTATTTACTTGAGAGAGAGAGAGCACAGAGGGAGAGGGAGAAGCAGATTCCTGTCTGAGCAGACGGCCTGATACAGGGCTCAATCCCAGGACCCAAACATCATGACCTAAGGCAGATGCTTAACCGACCAAGGCACCCAAGCATTCCCAAATATTTTTATTTTCTTAATCTTCTCCCATCTGAACTGGCCTAGGTCATACTTCTTTATGAAAGAAGATTTTTTTTTTTTTTTTTTTTTTTTTTTGCAGAGAAGAGTGCCCTCCATTTAGGAGCTTATTAGTCATCTATCTTGTTTAAAGAGTTACAGGAAAGGCAATATTGGGTTGATAGGAGCAGACCTGATATACAAATGTGTTTCTGTTAATTTTCTCCAGATTGATTCACACTCTGATTCTCTTGACCTCCTGAAATTCTCAGCTGCATTTGTTTCAGAATTCCTTTATTCAGTTGTGTTTAGTTTGCAAGCAGAATTTAATGGCAATATATAAGACTCAGGATATTATGGTTGGGAGAATAAAAATAGAATTTTTGTCCTTAGAAGAAGTCTGTAAATGGTAAAAACAACCAAACAAAAACAAAACAGAAACAAAAGCAAAAGACAAATACCCGCAAATCATGAGAATATAGATGAAATCTGTATATGGCTATAAAGCCCACTTTTAAGTAGTCAGAAAGATTTAAGGCAGTGAATGGTAGAACCAAGTTGACAGAAGGGCTTCTAAGCATCATCAGTGCATGTGCTAAAACTCTCACACTGGAACCAACGTATAAAAGGGCCTACAGCAAAAGATATTTACGCATGGGGCTTTTGGGGCATGGCATGAACCACAATTATATACACAGGAAACCCACAAAGATTTTCCAATGGTTGTATAGAAACAAACAAACAAACAAACACTCCACAAGTAGCTTCAACTAAAAGGACCAGGAATAATTTCTAACAAAAGGAAGGCCCTGGGCTTCCCAATTTTTATGTTGCTGAATAGAATTTTATCCCATACATATTATGAAATTGGATTATTCTCTCATCTGTTAGTTTATATTTGGTTGATTTCCAGTTTGGGTTTATCATAAATTAAAGCAGCTATGAACATTAATGTATATATTTCTGTGTGGACACATGATTTTCTGTCTCTTGGGTAGATGCTTTAGTGTTGAATATCTTGGCCATATTGGAAGTGCACAATTAGCTTTAAAACACAAGGGCAAAGTGTCTGCAGAATTTTACATCCTACTAGCAATGTATGAAAGTTTCTGGTTTTTCCACCTCAATTTGCTGTGGTCAGTCTCTGTAATAGAAGTTCTAGAATAGTGTTATATATATATATATATATTTTTTTTTTTAAGATTTTATTTATTTATTCATGAGAAACACAGAAAGAGGCAGAGACACAGGCAGAGGGAGAAGCACGTGCCTGTGGGGAGCCTGATGTGGGACTCGATCCCAGGACCCCAGAATCACAACCTGCCTTAGCCAAAGGCAGGAGTTCAACTGCTAAGCCACCCAGGTGCCTCTAGAATAGTATTGTCTCACAATGCTTTTAATCTGCATTTTCCTGGTGTCATAAAATTGAGCATCATTTCATGTGCTATTTATCATATTCATATCAAATGCTAACTCTGTACACATTTTGGATATACAAACTTTTTTTGTATGTATGCAGAGCAAATATTTTCTTCTAGTTTCTTTTTTTTTCTTTTTTAAAGATTCTATTTATTTATTCATGAGAGACACAGGCAGAGACACAGCAGAGGGAGAGGCAGGCTCCCTGCAGGGAGCTGGATGTGGGACTTGATCACAGGACTCTGGGATCATGCCCTGGGCCAAAGGCAGATGCTCAACCGCTGAGCCACCTAGGCGTCCCTTTCTTCTAGTTTCTGTCTTGCATTTTCATTTCTTTAATGGTGTATTTCAAAAAGAAAAAGGTTTTAATTATGAAGTCCAATTTAACAAATAATTCCTTTATGTGTTTTACTTGTAGTAAGACAGCTAAGGAATCTTGGACTACATCAATGATGAAAGTACTTTTTTTAAAAGATTATTTGTTTATTTATTTATTCACAAGAGACACACAGAGAGAGGCAGAGACATAGAGGGAGAAGCAGGCTCCTCCCAGGGAGCCCAATTTGGGACTCGACCCCCAGACTGGTCGAAGGCAGATGCTCAACTGCTGAATCACCCAGACTTTCCAATGATGAAAATACTTATTCTATGCTTCATTCTAAACATTTTATAGTTTTGCATAGCTATGGCCAATTTTGAATTATTTTTATTGCATGGTAGATGATAAGGTCAAGATTTTTAAATATATTAATACACAATTTTCAAGGAATATGTGTTGAAAATTCTATTCTCCCACATTAAATTATCTTGACTCATTTCCCCATTAAATTTCTGGATGAAATAAAAACTCAACTATCTATATTTCGATAAAATTCTGGACAATTTTTCACCAAATTAATTTATCCCTTACATTTAGGCCTATTTCTAGACTCAGTAACTTGTTCTATTGGACGGCTTGTCTATTCATATGTCAATGTAACAGTCTGTTGATTCCTATAGCTTTAAAAAAGTTTGAAAATCAGGGGCACCTGGGTGGCTCCGTGGTGGAGCATCTGCCTTTGGCTCAGGTCATGATCCTGGGGTCCTGCGATCAAGTCCTTCATCAGGCTTCCCACAGGGAGTCTGCTTCTCCCTCTGCCTGTGTCTCTGCCACTCTGTCTGTGTCTCTTATGAATAAATAAATAAAATATTTTTTTTAAAAAAAGAAAATCAGGTACTCAAGCATATAATGAAATGCTACTTAGTGTTTTTTAAAAAAATGAACTACTGGTATGTGCAAAAATATGTATAAATCTCAATGAAGAAAAGATGTGAAGAAATGTTGAAGATTCATAGCAAGTTTTAGAACAATATTAATCTATAATAAAAATCAGAACTGTGAAAAAAAATAAAAAAAATCAGAACTGTGTAGAGAGCTTTGGCAGAGGCGCACATGGAAAGTCTATGAGGAGACTAACAAGTAATGTATCTTGACTGGGTGATGCTAAGGTGTGTGTGTGTGTGTGTGTCTGTGTGTGTGTGTATTGGTTAAAATTTAATTGTCCTTAAGATATGTGCATTGAGCTATTTGTAAGGTGTTCTTTAATTCTTCTTTTAATAAAATCTTGCAAAATCAAGGATTATTACTTATTTGTAATTATTTGGGTAAGGCTACATCTCTGGTTGTGATTGGTTTATCTAAAGTGTTTTCCATTCCCACAATTTTTACATTACAATGATAATAAACAGTTGAAGCAGAGAATTTCAGAGGTTGGTAACAGCAAGTATAAAAGTCAAGGGAAAGGTGAAGACTGTAGGCAAAACATTAAAGAAGCTCTTTGCTAGCAGGTAACAATGAGTAAGGACAGCAGAGGACGATGAGGAATCAGGGAGGCCAGTTGGAGCCAGATATGTAAGGATTTTGGGGGGTTAGAGCACATTTAAAGATGTCCTGGTGATTGTCATGATTTTTCTTTGTGCCATCTTAACCTCAGACAACAGTCTGCATACACTAAGTTGGAAATTATAATGTCATTCTGACACAGATGGGGAAAAAAATGGTTGAAAAACTTGCTTCTGAGATCCTCCGGGATAAGCCAGCACTAATGTTATCATCGCCTGGTACTCCATCACTGATGCCACACTAACAGAGTCCTTTGAGGGCTTCCACACGATTTGAAAAAGTTTAATTACAGTAGGTATTTCTGATCCTTAAAGTAAGATCTTCCTTTTTGAAAAGTTCACATTTGAACATGTGCAAATGCAAATGGACAAGTACATTTAAACTTACAGAACACACTAATGTCTTGGTGGACATTAAACTACCTCTAGCAAAATAATGACAAACTTTTTTTTTGGAGAGTGCAGGGAAAGTTAAGGATGTGTTTATATGTGATATATATATATTTTTTTCTTTTTTTACTTTTAAAAAGATTTTATTTGTTTATTCATGAGAGACAGAGAGAGAGATTGAGGCAGAGACATAGGCAGAGGGAGAAGCAGACTCCCTGAAGGGAGCCTAATGCAGGACTCATCCCAGGACCCCAGGATCATGACCTGAGCTGAAGGTAGACACTCAGCCTCTAAATCACCCAGGTGCCCCGTTATGTTTGTGTTTTAAATAATATATTTTTTCTTGAAATCATTTTTTTAAAATTCATTTTTATAATACACTTTATGTTGATAAAGGAGGTGACTATATCCTTTATTTCTCTTGCTTTTATTTTGACCAATTTTAGGTCCACACTTGGACCTGTTTTCCCCTCAGTGTGGAGTCCTGTTTGGAAAGGGAGTCCTAACGCAATGACTTTGGGAGTTCATGGCAGCTAGAATTCTCCGTTCCTTGTGGTTCTTACAGGGGAGCTCCTTGAATTCAACTTATACTGAATTAGACAAAACACTTCTTGTTCCAATTTCTGTTTTCAAACTGGCCCATTATTCTTATAGTTACTTAGAGGATCTCCTGTTTCACACCAAACCCACCCTGTCTTCCCTCTGCTGTCTCCCACGCAGATACCAGTAATTTATAACTTTTAGGGCAGCTGATGATTTTTTCCCCCCGCTTTCATTTGATTTTGAAGACTAAGATTATACTTTGTTATTTTATTTTGCTGTAAATGTTGTTCATGGACTTAAAAAATCTTGTTATATTATTTTAATTGCTCTGTTATTATGTGGGTATTTGGAAAGATATAAAAATTTCTGCTATTATTTCTACCATCATCTTCTCCAAATCCTTTTATGATTATTACTTTTATCTAATATTAATTTCCATAGTTTGTTCCTTATACATTTTCCTTACATTTCTTTTATCTAGTCAGTTGCAAATCTAGAAAAATCTAGATTTTTCCCTTTTAATATATTTCTTAGTAAATTCATTTCCATTTCCCTATACTACTAAATGCAAATGTGTTTCTCTAGTAATTCTGTTCTCCAAGCACCCTATTTCTACTATCAAGCTATCAGCAGTGTCTCTTGAAACTATCAATTATTGAGGATCCAATTATTTGATTTCTTCCTCCAATATTTATTCATTTATTTATCTAATATTTATCCCTCACATATTTCTCACTTTGCAAGATATATATACACTATACACACAAGTGTGTACATATATATGTGTATATAATATCTTAATTTCTTCATATCTTTCTTTCCTATCTTCCCATTGTCTCTGCTCCGATGAAATCTTTGAAATACCTATCCCTCACCCAGTATTTTCTGAGAAGCTTTGATTTTGATTTTGCTGACATATTTTAATTTAATTTCAAAATTTATTATTAGAACTTCTGTGGTATGAATCCATTGCTTTAAGAATTCTAATTTAGCATTTCTATATTCCTAGATAATCTGCTATTTTCAATCTAGATAAAGATATAGGTATTGTGTGTTTTAATTTTGTTTTTTTATCTGTAAATCTTCTGGACAGTGGCAGTCGTGCTCTTTCAGGGAGTTGGAAGTGATCCCACCATCTGCTGGCCCGCAAGCTTATATAAAAGAATTCCAATGCCAGTCTGACCTTTCTTCCTTTGGAGAAAACACGATCTTCTGATCTGGAGATTGGCATGTTTTTAAGCCAGGATGAGCCTAAGTTTTGGCTTTTCCTCATCACTTCAGATTTAGATTCAGGTGCATCCTTTAAATTTATACATGTAGGTATTGCCTCAACTCATGGACACTTTGCTCTGTTTTCCGTGGAATTTTTGTCTATCTTCCATGCATATCTTTTTATCTTCCTGGACTTTGACTACTTGCAATCTTCTGCATCTCCTAACAGTCTCATGGTTTCCATCCATTTATAATTTTGTGCCAGAATAATTAATTCTCTATTAATTTCATGTGCTTCTTGGGGCCACTAATACACGTGGAAGCAATGGCCATCCCTCCTTGTATTTCTTTTACTGAATTCTTAGTTGGTAAATCATGCTGGTTTGTTTTAGCTCCTTCATATCTCTTATGATTCTCTACATTTCCTTTTTCTTTGTTTTTTTTTTCTATTGAAGATATTGTATTGTTCCTGTGATAGTTAAATTTATGTGTCAAATTGGCTGCATCATGTTGCCCAGATATGTGTCTGACTATATCCATTTATCTGTATGTTATCTATATCTGTCTATCTATCATGTACAGAATAGAGAGAGAGAGAGAGAGAGAAAGAGAGAGATGGAATAGATAGAGATCTGACTGGCTCTGTTTCTCTGTAAAACTCTGACTAATATAGTTTCTCCAGCAGCCATAATTTACTGACTACAATTTGTTCTAATATTTTTCTCTCTTATTGCTATTGGATCCTCTTAGATGTGTTCTAGTTTTCCTAGGTCAGTCCTTGGGGTAACATCTGTCTGCTGGACTAAATGACCCTAAAAGGGATGTCTCATAAGTTGTGAAAGACAAAGAGTAAGTGCCCTTTTGGTTGAAAGGGTGAAGAGGGCAGGTCAACAAACACTGGAGAAAGTTTCACTAATTTCCCTCTTCTTTTCTCTCTAGGCCCTTCAGCCACCAACCCAATTGAGCAGGAACTGCTTGGCTACCCAGGGGCAAAACTGGTCAGATACAGATGGTGGCAATGTAGACTTTTCACAGAGGTTTGATTTTTCTGTGGCATGAGCTCTCCCGGAGTTGCTGTTTTTTTTTTTTTAAATTAATTTTTATTGTTGTTCAATTTACCAACATACAGAAAAACACCCAGTGCTCATCCCGTCAAGTATCCACCTCAGTGCCCGTCACCCATTCCCTTCCAACACCCGCCCTCCTCCCCTTCCACCACCCCCAGCTCGTTTCCCCGAGTTAGAGTCTTTATGTTCTGTCTCCCTTCCCGATATTTCCCAACATTTCTTTTCCCTTCCTTTATAATCCCTTTCACTGTTATTCATATTCCCCAAATGAATGAGAACATACACTGTTTGTCCTTCTCCGATTGACCTACTTCACTCAGCATAATACCCTCCAGTTCCATCCACGTTGAAGCAAATGGTGGGTATTTGTCGTTTCTAATGGCTGAGTAATATTCCATTGTATACATAAACCACATCTTCTTTATCCATTCATCTTTCGATGGACACCGAGGCTCCTTCCACAGTTTGGCTATTGTGGCCATTGCTGATAGAAACGTCGGGGTGCAGGTGTCCCGACGTTTCATTGCATCTGAATCTTTGGGGTAAATCCCCAACAGTGCAATTGCTGGGTCGTAGGGCAGGTCTATTTCTAACTCTTTGAGGAACCTCCACACAGTTTTCCAGAGTGGCTGCACCAGTTCACATTCCCACCAACAGTGTAAGAGGGTTCCCTTTTCTCCGCATCCTCTCCAACATTTGTTGTTTCCTGCCTTGTTAATTTTCCCCATTCTCACTGGTGTGAGGTGGTATCTCATTGTGGTTTTGATTTGTATTTCCTTGATGGCAAGTGATGCAGAGCATTTTCTCATGTGCATGTTGGCCATGTCCATGTCTTCCTCTGTGAGATTTCTCTTCATGTCTTTTGCCCATTTCATGATTGGATTGTTTGTTTCTTGGTGTTGAGTTTAATAAGTTCTTTATAGATTTTGGAAACTAGCCCTTTATCTGATATGTCATTTGCAAATATCTTCTCCCATTCTGTAGGTTGTCTTTTGGTTTTGTTGACTGTATCCTTTGCTGTGCAAAAGCTTCTTATCTTGATGAAGTCCCAATAGTTCATTTTTGCTTTTGTTTCTTTTGCCTTTGTGGATGTATCTTGCAAGAAGTTAATGTGGCCGAGTTCAAAAAGGGTGTTGCCTGTGTTCTCCTCTAGGATTTTGATGGACTCTTGTCTCACATTTAGATCTCTCATCCATTTTGAGTTTATCTTTGTGTATGGTGAAAGAGAGTGGTCCAGTTTCATTCTTCTGCATGTGGATGTCCAATTTTCCCAACACCATTTATTGAAGAGACTGTCTTTCTTCCAATGGATAGTCTTTCCTCCTTTATCGAAGATTAGATGACCATACATTTCAGGGTCCACTTCTGGGTTCTCTATTTTGTTCCATTGATCTATGTGTCTGTTTTTGTGCCAGTACCACACTGTCTTGATGACCACAGCTTTGTAGTACACCCTGAAATCTGGCATTGTGATGGCCGCAGCTATGGTTTTCTTTTTTAAAATTCCCCTGGCTATTCGGGGTCTTTTCTGATTCCACACAAATCTTAAAATAATTTGTTCTAACTCTCTGAAGAAAGTCCATGGTATTTTGATAGGGATTGCATTAAATGTGTAAATTGCCCTGGGTAACATTGACATTTTCACAATATTAATTCTGCCAATCCATGAGCATGGAATATTTTTCCATCTCTTTGTGTCTTCCTCAAGTTCTTTCAGAAGTGTTCTATAGTTTTTAGGGGATAGATCCTTCACCTCTTTGGTTAGGTTTATTCCTAGGTATCTTATGCTTTTGGGTGCAATTGTAAATGGGATTGACTCCTTAATTTCTCTTTCTTCAGTCTCATTGTTAGTGTATAGAAATGGCATTGATTTCTGGGCATTGATTTTGTATCCTGCCACGCTACCAAATTGCTGTATGAGTTCTAGCAATCTTGGGGTGGAGGCTTTTGGGTTTTCTATGTAGAGTATCACGTCATCGGCGAAGAGGGAGAGTTTGACTTCTTCTTTGCCAATTTGAATGCCTTAAATATCTTTTTGTTGTCTGATTGCTGAGGCGAGGACTTCCAGAACTATGTTGAACAGCAGTGGTGAGAGTGGACACCCCTGTCTTGTTCCTGATCTTAGGGGAAAGGCTCCCAGTGCTTCCCCATTGAGAATGATATTTGCTGTGGGCTTTTCGTAAATGGCTTTTAAGATGTCGAGGAAAGTTCCCTCTATCCCAACACTCTGAAGGGTTTGATCAGGAATGGATGCTGTATTTTGTCAAATGCTTTCTCTGCATCTAATGAGAGGATCATATGGTTCTTGGTTTTTCACTTGCTGATATGATGAATCACATTGATGGTTTTACGAGTGTTGAACCAGCCTTGTGCCCCGGAGATAAATCCTACTTGGTCATGGTGAATAATTTTCTTAATGTGTTGTTGGATCCTATTGGCTAGTATCTTGTTGAGAATTTTTGCATCCATGTTCATCAGGGATATTGGTCTGTAATTCTCCTTTTTTGTGGGGTCTTTGTCTGGTTTCGGAATTAAAGTGATGCTAGCCTCATAGAACGAATTTGGAAGTACTCCATCTCTTTCTATCTTTCCAAACAGCTTTAGTAGATAGGTATGATTTCTTCTTTAAACGTTTGATAGAATTCCCCTGGGAAGCCATCTGGCCCTGGACTCTTGTGTCTCGGGAGGTTTTGGATGACTGCTTCAATTTCCTCCCTGGTTATTGGCCTGTTCAGGTTTTCTATTTCTTCCTGCTCCAGTTTTGGTAGTTTGTGGCTTTCCAGGAATGCGTCCATTTCTTCTAGATTCCCTAATTTATTGGCGTACAGCTGTTCATAATATGTTTTTAAAATCGTTTGTATTTCCTTGGTGTTGGTAGTGATCTCTCCTTTCTCATTCATGATTTTATTGATTTGAGTCTTCTCTCTCTTCTTTTTAATAAGGTTGGCTAATGGTTTATCTATCTTATTAATTCTTTCAAAGAACCAACTCCCGGTTCTGTTGATCTGTTCCACAGTTCTTTTGGTCTCGATATCATTTAGTTCTGCTCGAATTTTAATTAACTGTCTTCTTCTGCTGGGGGTGGGGTCTATTTGTTGCTTTTTCTCTAGTTCCTTTATGTGTAAGGTGAGCTTTTGAATTTGTGTTCTTTCCAGTTTTTGAATGGATGCTTGTATTGCAATGTATTTCCCCTTCAGGACTGCTTTTGCTGCATCCCAAAGATTTTGAACGGTTGTATCTTCATTCTCATTAGTTTCCATGAATCTTCTCAATTCTTCCTTAATTTCCTGGTTGACCTTTTCATCTTTTAGCAGGATGGTCCTTAACCTCCACGTGTTTGTGGTCCTTCCAAACTTCTTGTTGTGATTAAGTTCTAATTTCAAGGCATTATGGTCTGAGAATATACAGGGGACTATCCCGATCTTTTGGTATTGGTTCAGACCCGATTTGTGACCCAGTATGTGGTCTATTCTGGAGAAAGTTCCATGTGCACTTGAGAAGAATGTGTATCCAGTTGAGTTTGGATGTAAAGTTCTGTAGATATCTGTGAAATCCATCTGGTCCAGTGTATCATTTAAAGCTCTCGTTTCTTTGGATATGTTGTGCTTAGAAGACCTATCTAGTATAGAAAGAGCTAGATTGAAGTCACCAAGTATAAGTGTATTATTATCAAAGTATTTCTTCAGTTTGGTTATTAATTGGTTTAAATATTTGGCAGCTCCCACATTCGGGGCATATATATTGAGGATTGTTAAGTCCTCTTGTTGGATAGATCCTTTGAGTATGAGATAGTGTCCCTCTTCATCTCTCACTATAGTCTTCGGGGTAAATTTTAATTTATCTGATATAAGGATGGCTACCCCTGCTTTCTTTTGAGGACCATTTGAATGGTAAATGGTTCACCAACCTTTTATTTTCAGGCTGTAGGTGTCCTTCTGTCTAAAATGAGTCTCTTGTAGACAGCAAATAGATGGGTCCTGCTTTTTTATCCAGTCTGAAACCCTGCGCCTTTTGATGGGGTCATTAAGCCCGTTCACATCCAGAGTTACTATTGAGAGATATGAGTTTAGTGTCATCATATCTATTCAGTCCTTGTTTTTGTGGATTGTTCCACTGAACTTCTTCTTAAAGGGGAATTTTAAGAGTCCCCCTTAAAATTTCTTGCAGAGCTGGTTTGGAGGTTACATATTCTTTCAGTTCCTGCCTGTCTTGGAAGCTCTTTATCTCTCCTTCCATTTTGAATGAAAGCCTTGCTGGATAAAGTATTCTTGGTTGCATGTTCTTTTCATTTAGGACCCTGAATATATCCTGCCAGCCCTTTCTGGCCTTCCAGGTCTCTGTGGAGAGGTCTGCTGTTACCCTAATATTCCTCCCCATAAAAGTCAGGGACTTTTTTTCTCTTGCTGCTTTCAGAATCTTCTCCTTATCTTTGAAATTTGCAAGCTTCACTATTAAATGTCGAGGTGTTGAACGGATTTTGTTGATTTTAGGGGGGGATCTCTCTATTTCCTGGATCTGAATGCCTGTTTCCCTTCCCAGATTCGGAAAGTTTTCAGCTAGGATTTGTTCAAATACATATTCTGGCCCTCTGTCCCTTTCGGCGCCCTCGGCAACCCCAATTAAAGGTAGGTTTTTCTTCCTCAGGCTGTCATTTATTTCCCTTAATCTATCCTCATGGTCTTTTAATTGCCTGTCTCTTTTTTCCTCAGTTTCCCTCTTTGCCATCAACTTGTCTTCTATGTCACTCACTCGTTCTTCCACCTCATTAAGACTCCTCGTTAGGACTTCTAGCTTGGATTGCATCTCATTTAATTGATTTTTAATTTCTGCCTGATTGGATCTTAATTCTGCAGTCATGAAGTCTCTTGAGTCCTTTATGGTTTTTCTAGAGCCACCAGTAGCTGTATAATAGTGCTTCTGAATTGGCTTTCTGACATTGAATTGTAATCCATATTTTGTAACTCTGTGGGAGAGAGGCCTGTTTCTGATTCTTTTTTTTGAGGTGAGGTTTTCCTTCTAGTCATTTTGCTCAGTGCAGAGTGGCCAAAAACAAGTTGTATTGGGAAAAGGAGAAGAAGAGAGAGAAGGAAAGAAAAGATTAAAAGAAAAAAGAGAAAGAAGATAAAAAAGGGGGAAAAGAGAAGAAAAAGAAAGAAAGGAGAAAAAAGAAAAAAAGGGTGGGGTGGGGGGGGAAGCAATCAGAAATCAAGAAGAAAGAAAGAAAAAAAGAACAAAACAAAACAAAAACAACAACAAAAAAACAAAGCAAAACAAACAAACAAACAAAAAAACACGGGGGAGTATCTTCCGATTCTGTGTACTTTAAGTCCCTTGACTTCCCTTGGAACTGGTCCGTGTCGCTGGTCTTCTGGGGGAGGGGCCTGCTGTGCTGATTCTCAGGTGTTAGCACTTGGGGGAGCTGCTCTGCCCCTGCCTGGTGCAGGGCTCAGTGGGGGTTGTTCACCCCGTGAGGCCCCGGGAGGAACAACCGCAGTGGCGGGGGCAGCTCTGGGACCCTGGAGTCAGCCCCCGCAGTAGCTCCCGGGCTCTCCGTCTGCAGGGCCTGGGGGCTCCGGGGCGGGGCCGCTGATCTGCTCAGCTCGGGGCAGGAGCGTCCTCGCTGTCCTGGGCCCTCCCGGCCTCTGCCTGTCCCGGGGAGAGGCCGGATCCTGGGCTGTGTCCCGGCGCCCTGTGGTCCGGAGCCTGCGCTGTTGGATTCGCTCCCGCCCCGCAGCCCCCTCCGCGGAGCCGCCGCCCGAGCCCCTCCGAGCTGCTCCGGTCCCACCGTGGGCGCTGCAGCCCTTAGGGAGCTCGGCGCACTCTCCCGGGGCAGGTGCCTGTTAGTGTCCCAGGGAGCCCGAGGGCATCCCCGCCCTCCTGGGTCCTGCTCTAACTCCCTGCGGGCCCCTTTCCGCGGGGAAGGTTGGTGCAGCTCCTGCTCCTCCGGGACGGGGCTCTCCTGTCCTGGGGACACTCGCCCCGGCCTCAGCCCGGCTCCTCGCAGGGCCCCTCCCCCTTGGAGGCCTTTTGTTCCTTTATTCCTTTTTCCCCGTCTTCCTACCTTGATAGAAGCGCGAACTCTTCTCACTGTAGTGTTCCAGCTGGTCTCTCTTTAAATCTCAGGCCGAATTCGTAGATTTTCAGGATGATTTGAATGTTTTCTAGGTAATTTGTTGAGGACAGGTGACTTGGGGACCCTACTCTTCCACCATCTTGCCCCTCCCCCCGGAGTTGCTGGTTTTGTACACCCCATCCCAAGTCTGTCTTAGGTGTGATCCAACTTCCATGGCTCCCACATCCTTTAGAATCAGGATGGACGGGATGCCTGGGTGGCTCAGCAATTGGGCACCTACTTTCGGCTCAGGTCGTGATCCCGGGATCCAGGATCAAGTCCCACATCAGGCTCCCTGAGAGGAACCTGCTTCTTCTGCCTATGTCTCTGCCTCTCTTTCTTTTTTATTTAGATGTAAATAAATACATCTTAAAAACAATAAAAAAGAATCAGAATGGATATACGGGTCAAATTGGGTCAAAGAAGGAAGTAGTTGTGTTTAAAATTTAGCCTCAAAACATTTCTTACATTCTTTGAGTATCTTCTTTGCTATTTCTCTGAAAATTTCTTATAATAATATAAATGCCTATCCCCCACCCAAGGGGGATCTTAAAATAAAATACCTTAAAATAAAATATCTTAAAATAAAGTAACTTTTTAGCATCATTCATTCATTCATCTTTCATTCAACTGTTAAATGGGCATATTGAGCAGTGATTATGAACCACATCTTATAAGACCACACCATGCAGTCAGGGATAGGCCAGGTAAGAATTTCAATGCTGTGTCTTATGTCCTCCCAGCACTGGAAGCTCACACCTTATTTTCCTTGGAAAATAAAAACTGAACCTTCTTTTAAGAGACGCTGGAAGTAGCTTTGAAATTTATTACAGGGATCCCTGGGTGGCGCAGCGGTTTAGCGCCTGCCTTTGGCCCAGGGCGCGATCCTGGAGACCTGGGATCGAATCCCACGTCGGGCTCCCGGTGCATGGAGCCTGCTTCTCCCTCTGCCTGCTTCTGTCTCTGCCTCTCTTTCTCTGTGACTATCATAAAATAAAAAAAAATAAAAAAAATAAAAAATAAAAAAAAAAATCCAAACAGGATCCCAGCTTAGTTCTTCTGATTTAAAAAAAAAAAAAGAAATTTATTACAAATTCTAGTTTTGTTTTCAGGAATCTTCTAAAAAATAATATTGGAGAACAATTGGGGTGTTTTTAGAAGATTGACACAGGTCTAATATATTAATCATGGCATATCCCACTCAAGTGAGGATGGAATACTGACCTATCATCCAAAGAGTGTTGGCTATGAGGGTTGTGTTTGCTAAATTTCCTAAACAAATGGAGTAGAAATAATTAGAACTATATGGGAATTGACCTGGAAATGCATTAAAACCAAGAGGTGGAGATGGGAACAAGAGAGAAAACTTAATACCTCACTGGAGAGAAGCTTTCTAATTATGCAAAGTGTTTCTGTGGAAAAATCATCCCTTAAGGAAGTAACATTGGATTCTGAACCTCTGTTCCTGGCATAGCCAAGCAAGTTTCAATCAAAACTGCTATAACTAACAGGAAACAAAGATGCTGAAAAGGTATACAGGCAAACTACAATAAGCCATAGAGTTAAGCTGATACTCTTTTGGTTGAGCTAGCTAAGGCAGAGATGTGGGTGTGTTGCATACTGTTGTCCATAGGATGGCATGGAGGGCAGCCCCGGTGGCCCAGGGGTTTAGCGCAGCCTTCAGCCAAGGACGTGATCCTGGAGACCCGGGATTGAGTCCCACGTCGGGATCCCTGCAAGGGCCTGCTTCTCCCTCTGCCTGTGTCTCTGCCTCTGTCTATCTCTGTGTCTCTGATGAATAAATAAATAAAAATCTTTTTTAAAAAAGGATGATATGGAGACTTGAGGAGAAACAAGCTCTCTGCCACAATTCTGAACCGAACCATTTTCAAGATGTGGATTTATTATGGACAATGTAATAAAAATAAAAGTTGTCAGAAGCTAAACACAATTGTGAAAAGGAGATTCACAAGACAGCTAACTTTATATGAGCGCTTCCTATCAGTAATCACAATGTGTGATGAGTGGAGGTGAAGAATTGGAAGATGGCCTTTCAGAAGAAAACATTTTTCTCAAAATAATATCAAGAAAGGATATAGAAGAATTCAAACATTAAAAAAATTCTTAAGGTTTTTTTTTTCTTGTTATAAAAGATTAAGATAAACAAGAAAGAACGTCTAACCATAAATGTCTGGAACATTCTTGCAGCACTTTGGAGGGATAATGTAGGATATGGTGGAGTGTTCCATCTCTATTATTTCAATCCTCATCTGATCCACCACATCATGATTTTCTGACTCCAGTGTCTATAATAATCTCTGCAGTTAAAGTGCTATGAAAACCTAATAATGACACAGAGCAGGACCTCAATAGATTAAAACACTCCTTATGTCTTAGGCTCTGAGTCTTTAGAGAAAGCAAATTAATGAAAATAGTTCTCTCCTTTTTTTCTCTCCACAACGGTAAATATAGCATGATTGCTTTTCTCCACATCCTTAGCATATTTAAATGTGAAATATAAAAGTAATTTTTTGATTAGTCTTGGTTTAGTCTTATGCTCAGTGGTTCGCCTCAATATCACAGATCTAGAAAACACAAAAACGCCTCTTATATTTGTAGCTTAATCAGTAGATAAATAGCTAATAATGTGAAAAAGGAGCAAAATGCATGTTGGGTGTGGTGTATAGAGTGGCACCTGCCTGACATTCTCAAACTTGTACTCAGTTAAACCTCCTGACAGCCTAATCAAGAAGGAAAACGTGTTTAACCTGAAGGTACGTGTATCCCAGGAATAAGGGCATAGTCCAAGGAAACAGTCTATATCTGTCCAGTTGAAGGTTTGTTCAATTTTGAGTAGAAAGTAATCATACTTATTTCTTCTATAAGAGACAGAGATTGACTAGCACAGAAAAGTCTAAGTATTTCCACTTTTAAAAGTTTGCTTCTCGGTTCCACAATAGACCCTGAGAAAACTCAAACATAATAGATTTGAAGGTTTACATTTGTTGAATAATTTTGATAATTTAAGTTTCTAGTTTTAAGTTCTATGCTTTAATATATTACAAAAGACAATGGTTTTTAAAATATTAAAATCAGAAACTCGTCTTGAGTCTTTTACTGTGAAATTGCAGTATGGACCCTGCCCTTCTAATTTCCATATTTTCAAGTAACACAAGAACTTCGCTCCTTATCTGAACCTGATTATGAATGCTTTATTGCAAATAGGTTCATATAGCCTACATCATTGAGGAAGCAGTTTATAGAAAAAAACACCTTAATTATGAATAGATTCAGGACTTGTTTTGTTAGGAAAGCTTTTGTGTCAGATGATCAAAAAACTTAGATGCTTCTGCTAATCCTTCCCTGTAGATTAGAGAATGTCTTTTGAAATGTAGAAATACACTTAATGTATTGGATGACTTGTTTTAGGTGTGGTGGTGTAATTGTTGATGTTTTAGGATAGCATTTGGTTCTAAAGTGCTGGTGATAAGGAAATGAAAACCTAAGGGACACCATTTTCATTTATAGATAGGGATATTCTTAACTCAATGGGAAAAACGAGGAGGCCATGTTTGCCCTTAGTTTAGTGGTATAGTCAGATAGAACAGCAAAGCACAGTTTTGATCACCCTGTAAACAGAGCAAAGGGTCTTTCATTTCATTTTCATGCATCATTTACAAGTTGCTGCAGTGATTCTACAGAGTCAGCACATCTCAGCAAGTTAACACAAAGTGGATTCGAAGGGAAGAAATACATTCTGTGGTATCTAGGCATGTTTGTTTCTGTCCATTGATTGCATTTAAAACACAGGTCAATCAGTAAGAAAGATTAATACTTTGTAAAAAAAAAAGAGAGAAAGATTAATACTTTGTGTGGGCGTGCAAGAAGGGTGCAAGTCTGCACAGTGATAGGATCATTCACTGAGCTCATTTTATAGCAGCAACATGATAGAACCTAGTTTTGTGTTCTGAGCTTGGAACATCAAGATGCAGATCTTACCTTCTTAATTATATGTGAGGAAAAGCATGCCCATAGAACAGTTAAATATAAAAAGCATTCACATCTCAGTATTAAGGAAAAATGGCAAAAATAAGGGTATTGAAAATTGTCAAAGAGCTTAAACACACACTTTGTGAATGAGAGAAGAAACAAATGGCAAATTATTACATGAAAAGTTGGTATGTACTATTAGTCACTAGGGAAATGTAAGTTAAAAATGACTCTTAGAATTTTCTTAAAAACATCTGAGAATACCAGTCACCAGAGAGGAAGTTTAACAATAAAACTCGTTTACATTTGTATGAGAAGCAAAATGACACAGTCACTTTGGAAAAAAATTGGAAATGATACAGTCACTTTGGAAACAGTTTCTTGTAAAGTTAAGCGTGAACTTAACAGATGAGTCACTCCTGGCTGTTCATCCAAGACAAATATAAGCATATATCCACACAAAGACCTGTGTGCAAATCTTTACAAAATCTTTATTCATGCTTGCCAAAAAGAGTAAACAAGCCACGTTTTCATGGTGAATGAATGAATAGGTAAACAAATTGGGATACATTTATACAATGGAGCACTACTCAGCAATGAAATGGAAAAAATTACTGATGCACACAACCACATAAATGAATCTGAAAAAGCATTATGCTAAGTGGAAAAGCTCTAAGGAAAGAGGCTCTGTACTCAATGATTTCATTATGCATGACATTTTACAGAGGCAAAAGGAACCCAAACCAGGTGCATGGTTGCCACTACTGGGGACAGGAGGTGACTGAATACAAAGGAGCAGGAGAAGGGTCCATGTGGTGAAGGAAATGCCTTGTCTTTCACTTGGTAGTTAGTTGATCATAACATATTTCTCAAGTCTTACGACCTGTAAACCTAAAAAGGGTTAATTTCATTGTATGTATTTCCATATATTTGAGCCATATATATATATATATAGTTCAGCAGGGGTGTTGGGGAGGGGGCAGTCCTTCCAGGGGGGCCTTCCCTCAGCCTCTCCAACATGGGGATGGGCCCTGCCTCCCCCTCCCCCCCAGCTCCCCCCACAGGCCTGGAGCCTGCTGGGCTGGACTGAGGCTCAAGGTCTCCCCCAGCTGTCCCTCCCCCCCGACGTCCCCACTCTAGGGCCAGGGGGGATGTGGGGGAGGAGTTGTGTCTCGTCTTCTGTCTCCATGTGGTTTTGGGTGTTTTTCTTGTTGTGTCCTGGATTCCAATAAAATTAAATTGCTTCAGATCTCAAAAAAACAAAAAAATATATATATATGGCTCAAATATATCTATATATGACCCAAATATATCAATATCTATAGATATATAGATAGATATAGATAAGATATAGATATATAGATATAGATATGGAACTTCCAGTTATAAAGTAAGTCAGTCCTGGGGATGTAATATACATCATGGTGACTATAGTGAACAATATTGTATTGAATGTTTGAAAGCTGCTAAGAGACTTGATCTTAAAGGTTCTCATCACAAGAAAACAACAATTGTAACCATGTGTGGTGATTGGTGTTAACTAGACTTACTGTGGCGATCATTTTGCAATATATACAAATATAGAATCATTATGTTGGACACCTAAAAGTAATACAATGTTATATGTCAATTATACCTCAATAAAAACATAAGTGCAGATAATTTTACATATATACTATATAAAGAGATGAGGTCAGTGTTTCTCAAATGCACATACAAATCTTCAAAGCATCTGATTAAAAATGCAGATTATGAAACAGTAGGTCTGAGGTTGGGGGAGGCCTGAAATTCAACAATCTAACAAATTCCCAGGTGATATCTGTGAGGCTAGTCCATTTGTGTCAAGAGATTATATTAGGTCTGGTACAAATCAGATTGGACCATTGTCTGTGGAGTTAAAACAATTAAAATATAACTGGCATAAGTTATAGCCCATAACTTGGAAAAGATTTTAGAATTTTCAAAAGATGAAATTCTTCTCCAGGAGCCCTACTGAGCTTAAACCATCCAATGAAATACAGTCTGTGAGAGAAGACTTTGTGGGTTCAGCCAGAAAAGGGCCTATGGAATTCAAGGCAGATGATCTTGATTTATATAAACTTTCTTGACGTCAACAGGATCTAAATTTCCAAGATTTCATTCATAAATTTTTTGTGAAATTTTGTGCTCAAATCCAGTTTCATTACAAGATAAAATGAGCACAAGATTTATTTTTTTTATGCCTGAACTTTTGGAGGCTATAAATATTTTTAATAAGAATTGAACTTGGAATTGGCATAATATGTCACTAAGCAGGTCAGTGGATTGCAGCTCAGTCTTTGCTCTGTATTAATACCCCAAGGACAATTTCCGTTAGTGCTTCCTTTTAAATTAGGCCACAGAAAATTAGTATGGAAGATGTTTTTTATTACCAATCAGTGCAGGAAGACTTTTACAGGGTCAAGTCATATTCCACTTTTTAATCTTCCTTGATTTAATTGATTCTAAAATGACACCTTTGCAAATTAATATACTAGACAACAGGATGCAAATGACTTAGCATAATTTATGCCAGAATGTTAATATTACCTGATTTTTGAAATGCTAATAAGAATATAGTCAAGGTGCTTGCATGATATTGGAAAAATAGTTTCTTCCTGGAGGGGGATAACTATGAATGCATCCAGTCCTATATATTTATTTTCTAGATTGCTATACGTTACGAATAAGATATGTTTTTAAATACACTTTGTTCTTTTATTAATGGTAGATATGGAAGTGAAGGATCTATAAAAACAAAAATACCACCAAAATAGTTCCTTTATATCTTGATAGCATTTATACTTACCACACAATAAAAACAATCTTAGTATTTCTAAGCATTTTGTTCTTCAGTGTTATTTCAGAATTTGTTAATTTTTTCCAGTATCCAATTTTATTCTCAGATCATTTTCATAATATATATAATATATATATATATATAATGAGGGTCTAACATTCAATATCATGTATGGAGGGAGTGTCAACACTGATGTTCTTCACTGGCTAGAGGAACTATGTCAGACTCAGCCATTCAGGATAGAGAGCTTCATTAATAAATTTTTTCAGCACAAAAAATCAATCAAAATCAGTGAGTGCTTTATATTGTTAAATGGGAAAAAATTATTATCCTTAAATTGTATCTTTATAACTTTATAACTGTAATTTGCTCAATTGATTTGAATACCAAAATGCCCTCATGAGTATTTTATAGAATATTTTATTTGAGAAAATCAGATTGGCACTTAATTCTTGTTCATCAGTAAATGAGCAACTATACTACTTATTGTAGGAGAGGAAGAGCAGGGTATTGACTTTGCTTTCTGCCTGCAGTATATTTACTAATTGAATTTTTATTGAGTTTGTGTTTTGTTTTCTCCACGCGATTTGCTAACAATCCTACAAAAAATGTAAAAATCCATCTTAAATCATCTTTAGCTCTCAGATAACATCTTAGCTGGTTACTAAAAAAGTCTGCTAAAAAATATATGATATCTCTTCAAGATGTGCAATTGAAATAGAGTATTATAAAATGTATCTACTGCCACGGCTGAGGCAGTCCAATTTAATTAGATCAAAGATCTTCCTACTCAACAGGAAGTCAAGCATACCAGGTGTAGGTGGTGTCAAGTCTCATCAGTGACATGAGGTGTTGGTCAATACTAGATGAGAGGCCTCTAAAGGAAATCAACAAGAATGATTGTTGATGGCTTGGTGGATGACACTATTTCCTCTGAGACCTTTTAATGGACACCATTTGCAGGGGGTTACTACTTCTAAAATACAGAACATAAAAGCCCCCAAGGGGAATAATAAAAGCTACCTCATTTCTTCAATTCTTGTGTCAAGTGAGTGAATGTTTTGGAGTCGCATATTTTTTTACCACTTAGAAAAGCATGAGAAAACTGTAATATCCCTCCCATCAAAGACAAAATGAAAAGAAAACATTACACACACATGCACACAGGGAAGTGCCTATTCCTTAGGGCCTGGTACAAGCACATGGCCTAGAAAATTTAGCTGCAGTGAGGGGTCTTCTTGCTTCTTTACCAACTTTTTCTTTAATAAATCTATTTTATGAATGTTCAAAAATTTCATGGTGTTAGTGCTAGAGTATAAAAAAAATCTTCTCTTTGTGAATCATAGATTCTCAGAATTATTGGGTTGGAAATAATCCTGGAATTTCTCATGTGAAGCTTGGAATTTTTTTCCATCATGATGTCTCATCTATGTTTGATACCAGGAGCATTGGAAGCGACATATTTCCTAACTTGGTAACCCTGTCGATAAGAAGGTTCTTAGATTCAGTCAAAGTGTACCTCCAAAAAATTCTAATTTGCATTTCCCTACAAAACATAACCTGGGTGGCAGACCTTCTTCTTAAGTTTCTACAAAAGGCCAATTTCTTTATATGCAACAGGCTTTCAGATTTTATATTTTCCTAAACTTACCTTTTTTACAAAAGAAACTTATTTCAGCATCTTTGATAGAACAAATTTGCATTGCTTCATCATATGGTGTTGGTTTTTAAAACGCATTTCAGTTTTTCCATCTCCTTCTTCAGGTGTGTTCTGTAATAACAATCATTGGGGTTTTCAGATTTCCAGGAAAACATTCACAGTTACTGTTTTAAATCTTCTCAATGACCTGATGAGTAGAGCTTCATTTCCTAAGATGGATAGCCTTTTAGAAAAAACTGGGATAAGGATTATATTTTATAGACTAAGATATTGCATTCCTTCCATGTATGTAATATTGTGATTCACTCCCTCCTTTAAGTTTGTCCATTCATGAATTCTTTCATTCACTAGAAATGTACAAGGCTATATACTAGGTTTACAAAATAAATAAAGAGGAATTATTCATCAATCCTGGTGCCAAAAGATCACAGTCATTAAAAGATATAAAGTGTATTACAGAAGTAAGATGTGTGGTGTCACATGGAATGCATGCTCGTATCAATGGTTGAACATCATGATGGTTCAGATATTGAGAGGTAATTTTTAGGTGGGGGTTAACTTTGTTTCCTTACATTAAGATTTCTAAATAATTTAATATTTAAGCTTTTTTCTATTTCTCTTTAAACAGTAAGCTCTCTGCATTGGTAGCAAATTCCTAAAGCTGGAAAATGTGTTCTAAAAGGGAAACGTCTTCTAAAATGTATTGTAGTAAAATAAATAAATAAATAAATAAATAAATAAATAAATAAATAAATAAATAAATTGTAGTATGTTGTGTGTGGCATTATTTCATTATCGTAAAATCAAAATACATATAAATCTATATATAGAACATTTTAATAAATAAAATATTAAATTATATTTTGAACATTTACTTTGTAGTTATTAAGATGCTATCAATGCTGATATTTGGACTGGCCCTAAAAAACCTTTGAAAATTATGTATGTTCTACAATCCAAGCAAATAAAACCAAATTATACAGAGCAGATACTATGTGTTATCCAGACATTGAGATAGGTAGATCAATATTTATTCTTTTCAAAAAGCATGCAAAGTAGATATCATTACAGATAAAATAGTCAACTTTAGATGCGTTAAATCATTAACTCTGTTCTATAACTAGTAAATTTAAGATCCCATTCTGATGTGACTTCAAACAGATATGCAATAAATATTTATATTCATATAGTATTTTAATTTCATACTTACCAAAATGACTTATTGTGTCAGAATTACTTGAGAGTTGGAGGATATGTGACCAGAGAAGGGATGGTTTATGGATGATTCTCAGTTGCAATGGTTGTGATGATCAGTATCTGTATTAAAAATGAGGAACTGGGTAAGGACATTTCTCTTTCTTTGGAATTTCTGGCTAGGGAGTAATCATTTGGCCTTTTCTTAAAGATATAAATCTGAAACTCACATACCAAAGTAAATTGGGAGGGCTTGATTCAGATTCTATCCTAAAACAGCTCTAATAAGAAAGTATTGTAAAAAATTTAATGCACAGATTTTTAAAATTGTAACATTAGTTGTGAGAGTAGAAATATGAAAATGGTATAGCTTTAGGTTCTGCTTTCTTTAATATATTAAGATAATGAAGTTAGTGTCCATGTTTCAGGAAAATGGATGATGACATTCACTATTGATCTCTGGACAGGTTGAGAACAATATTATAATAATCCATACCAGTCAGCTTGACCTTTCACTGATTTGGCTTTTAGCTTGAGTGGGAGGAAAAGGAAAGAATAAAATAAAAGTTCCTATATGAATGAAGTATAACACAGGAACTGTCACATCTCTGGACTTTATTATTATTTATCATTAAAGCAGTGATCCATCAAACTATTAATCTCATTAGAGACTTGTAAATTGGGAGGATAAGGCATCATAGGATCTGCTCAGCAATGAACTTTAAACACTTTTCAAGGTCCTTATATGAAAGTGGGCCTTAAAAGTAATAAAGGAGTTACAGGATTTGTTGCAGCTCAAATACTACCTCTGTGAAGGTTTCAGGAATTATTCTACTTTATAATCAATTGCTCCTTCCTAAATATTGTGGCCATACATTACAATCAGAGAATGTTAGACTGTGAAGGCTCTAAGAGTTGACGGACAACTAATGACACAAAGCTTGTTAGGGAGACAGGGACCTTTTGAGAACATTTGCCTCCCCCACTAGATTATATCTACTGTAGATTAAATCTGATCATCCCAGCTACCTCTGTAACCTGCACGTCACATCACAGAACATTAATGAATAGGCTTTCCAGTCAAGAAAAGCAAATCAGGGGAGGAGCAGAGAACTGCATATTTGTGTGTGTGTGTGTGTGTGTTTTAAGATGTTATTTATTTATTTATTTATTTATTTATTTATTTATTTATTTATAAGAGATTGAGAGAGCCAGAGAGAGCATGAGCAGGGGGTAGGGGTAGAGGAAAAGGGAGAAGCAAACTCCTTGCCTAGCAGGGGACCAGGTGTGGGGCTGTGGGACTTGACCCCAGGACCCTCAGGTCATGATCTGAGCCTAAGGCAGATGCTCAACGGACTGAGACACCCAGGCACCCCAAGAGGTGCACAGTTGAGAGCCACATTTCATGTTCCAAAATGCGTTCAGTGGCTGTTGCAGGGAGCAAGTGTGCTGCCAGTTAGGTAAGAAGGGCACACAAAATATTCAAAGGGCAAGCAAAATAGGGGAGTTCACTTGCATAAAAGCAGCAGAAAATCTTTAGTGCAGGCTCAGGTTTATTTAATTTAAACATTTTAAATATCTCTGTTTCCATACTCATGAAGAGTACATAGTTGCTTATTCTGTTGACCTCTAAACTGCACATCTACATGAAGATTGTCATTTTTGAGTCTCAAAGATGTCGTGTGTCTAGACAGAGCAGCTGTATACATATGCATGAAGCAGTATTGTACTGTATCTAACAGCTGAAGCGTGCCAGTGCCCAGGTTCAAATCCTGGCTCCCTCTGTTACTCACTGTGTGATTCAAGGCTGTCATATCATAACTTTAAGCCTCATCGGTAAATGAAAATAGTAATACTGTCTACTAGAGAAGCAAATACTAGAGTAAACATTTCTATGAGACCATCTTCATGATTGTGTGTTGATGAAAAATTAGGCATAATACTCAAAGCATGATCCATAAAAGAAAAACAAAGAAAAATTGGGCTTTGTCAAGGTTTAAAACTTTTGCACCTCAAAGACACTATTAGGAAATGAAAAGCCAAGTCAGGGACTAGGAGAAAACCAGGATGACTAAAATCAAAAGGACATAAAGTACCTACTTCTGGTGAACAGGAGGAGAACCTGGAATCTTTGCATATTCCAAGTGGGTACATAAAATGTTATAGATGTCTTGGAAGCATTGTGGCCATTTTTAAAGAAGTTAAACATAAATCACCACAAGAGCAAGCAATTCAACTCCTTAGAATGGACACAGAAATGCAACAGCATTATTTGTAACAACCCCAAATTGAATCCACCAGTGTCCATCAGCTAGTGAATGGTTAAAAAACATGGAATATTCACAAAAGGGCATGCAATTTAGCAACCAGAAGCACAGAACTATTGATACACGCTACAGTGTGGATTAACCTTGGAACCATTATGGTAAGTGAAAGTAATAGAAACCAAAAAGAAAAGATTATGTGAATGGATTATATGAATCAACTTACATGAAATGTATAGAAAATGCAAATTTACAGACAAAAAGTGGATCAATAGCTGCCTTGGGCCTGGATTGGTAGTGAATAATAACTACAAACAGATTTGAGGTCATGTTTGAAACGTTCTAAAATAATATTATAATATTTGCACACTCTGTAATTTTACTAAAATCATTTAATTCTATACTTGAAATGGGTGAATTTTATACTATGTTAAGTATCACTCAATAAAGCTCTCAAATAGATATTGGCTCTCAAAAGGTTATGCAAAAATTACTTCCCTAAATGTCTATTAAAGCTCCCTAAAATAAGAAAATACACACTATATAGCCAATAACAACAACAGTAAAATACGAGAATCTATGCGGATTTCATATTAACGAAGATGTTAAATGTAAATTGCCTCACGCCAGTGCATGTTATATAAAAAGTGTTTAATAAGTGTGTAATTGTTATTATTTAAACATTATAATAATCGTTTGATATGCATATATATACAAGCATATTTATATCCAGGTAAATATATTCAATTTGATTTAATTTTTTCTCTTAGTTCAAAACTAGATTTTTGTTGTCACTCAAATGTAATTCACAAAATCATGAACTTTCATTCATTTAAATTATTACCTGTGTTATTTTTACTTTTGAATAAATTATGTTTGATAAATGTCATTCTTCCTGAATATGCTTTCCATTTATTATTATGGAATAAATGATTGCAACAGAACAGGGTAAGGATGATTAGGAATGCTTTGAATGCTTGAAGAATGATAAAATAATAAAATTAGAATATTACTAGTAATTTACCTGCTTCTTGTGCCTTGCCTTTCCCAACTGACGTTGTTCTCCCTAGAAGTAAATGTTATCCTAATCCTTGTGTTACTTATCCTCTTGCCTTTCTCTATAGTTTTAATAGATATGTGTGTGTGTCTGTATGTGCATGTGATGAAAAGATATACTGTTTAGTCTTGATTTTGAACTACATATAAATGGAATCATACTATATATATTTTTCTGACTCTTTACTCAACAGTGCATGTTTGAAATTAGTGCATGTTTTAGGTAGCCAATCTATTTTTATTTTCACTGGTGATAGAATTCTACTGAATGCATACTTGGCAATTTTTATTTATCAGACAGACAATGTAGGCTGCCCTGGGTTTTGCTCTAATGGATAATGCTGCTATGAACATTATAGTATGTCTTTTTGGTACATATGTAAAAGCATTCATTTAGCTGCCAGGTTGTAGGATAAATACATGATTATATTTACATATTAACACTAATCATTTCCCAGTTTGCATGTACCATTGACACTCCAATTAGCAATGCATGTGAGTTATTGCTCCAAATCCTCACTAATGTCTGCCAATCCAGAGGATGTGGAATGGAAACCCATTATGTTGTTGATTTGCACTTTTCTGATTATTGATGAATTTGAACATATTTTTCTAAAGTTGATTGAGTATTGAGTTTTCTCCTCTGTGAAGATTTTTTTCCAGGGAATTGATATTAATGAAGTAGCTATTAAACTATTTTATTTAAATATTTCCTTGTGTATTGTTGATACATAGAAATACATTCTTTTGAATCCTGTTATGTAGAAACTTTGCTAATTTCCCTTATTAATTCCATTAACTTATCTGTAGAAATTTATCTGTAGAAAATCTAGAAGATATAGAGACAAGTATATTGTTCTTAAAAGGAAAGGATAGTATCAATACTGATGTTTCCTTTCCTTTCCTTATACTTTTCCTGTCACCATGATTTATGGCACAAGCTATAACACACAGGTTAATGAGAAAAAGGAGTGGTGGTACAGGCACTCAGTGTTGTTTACAGTCTTAAAGAAAAAGAAGTTTGCTGGTTCACACATGATTTTTCCTAAACAACAGGAGGCAGAATCAGTGAAGTAGAATTATGATTTTTAGCAGAAAAAAAAAAAAAAAACAACTGCTCTCAGCTGGCTGCTACATTAGCTGCAGAAGCCTGATAGCTCTAAATTAGGTTTAAACAAGTGCTCTCTGCAGAGAGGCACACCGTGTTCGAATAAAGTATATCTTTAAAATGATTTTTGCCCATTTTCACTTTTTAATGGGACTAACACTTTTAATGCACATATGTGGTGACATTTGTGTCTCACATGACGTTTCCACGAGAGGAAGTTCCAGAGCTTTCCGGTGGTCAGACTGAAGCTGATTTGTAGCAGAGATCACACCTGGAGTGGGTTTCCTGTCCTGTTTCCCCCATTCTTATTCACACAAAGGCATTCCTCAAGAAAGTTACTTCCACAAAAATCTGCCTTTGCTTCTCCTTCTAGGGAATCTGATCAGTGACAGCTGGTGTCAGAGACTGTCCTCAGAGGAGACCCTGCAATGGAATTGTGGAGCAGGGGTACCCACTGGCCACGAGACCTGCATCCCTGCTGGCAGGTGGAGCCGGGCATTCCTGGAGTGCCTGCACAGTGCAACCACTGAGATTTTCACTTTGGAGAACGGGCATGGAGTACAAACGTGGGGGATGCCCACAAGATGTCTCACACTTTCGAGAGTATAGTAACTATTAGAAAGGCAAAATTGGGTGGCTGTTGCTAAGTGTTATTGATTTGTAGAAGAGAAAAAAAGTCAAGCTGACAATTGTCAAGCAAAAAAGAATGAAACGTTTTCAAAGACTTAGTGTCATGCAAACCATATTCTTTAATGTGTCAACTTTAAATGCAGTTACAAAAAAAGATGAGCAAAAATGTGGTTGAAAATTAACAGATGAGAGCACCTGGATGGCTCGGTGGTTGAGTGTCTGCCTTTGGCTCAGGTCGTGATCCCAGGGTCCTGGTATCCAGTCCCACATCGGGCTCCCTGCAGGGACCTTGCTTCTCCCTCTGCCTATGTCTCTGTCCTTTTCTTGTGTCTCTCATGAATACATCAATAAAATCTTTAAAAAATATATTAACAAATGATTTCTCAAACAAAAGGAATAATAAAATACACAGGGATTATAACTGAATCAAATAAATGAATGGACATGCATGAAATTTAGATGAAATATTATATTTAAAGGAAAGAAAAAAGAATGGAAATCAGTGACCTAAATGGTCACCTTAAGAAACTAGAAGAAAGGGCACCTGGGTGGCTCAGTGGTTAAGCATCTGCCTTCGGCTCAGGTTGTGATCCCAGGTACCCAGGATGGAGTCCCACCTCAGGCTCCCCACAGGGAGTCTGCTTCTCCCTCTGCCTGTGTCTCTGCCTCTTTCTCTCTTTGTGTCTCTCATGAATAAATAAATAAAATCTTAAAAAAAAAAAAACTGTCTTAAAAAAAAAAAAGAAAAAAATAACAAGAGAAAATAAAATGATTCCCAATATGTAAATCTAATGTAGAAAAAAAGAAAAAAATGGCATACAAAACAATATAATAATCAATTATATTGATAGATATTTGGTCATGTAGTCAAGAAAAAATATAAAGACAAATATTCAAAAACCAGGAATTAAAAAAGGGAAAAGAAATACAGGTCCTTTTCACATTAATATAAAATTGGAGGAATAACTTTGTTGCAAAAAGTAATTGAGAACTTAGATGTTACTAACAAATTCAAAGAAAAAATGTAAATTATTTAATCTGAAATAAAAAAGTAGTATATTTGGACAGTCCTATAACCATTGAATTCATCATAAACCTTACTACAAATAAAACTCCAGGCTTTGTTGGCTTTATTTGAAGATATTTACAAATATTTTAAAGGAGAAATAGTTTTAAGATTCAACAAACCTTTCAATGAATAGAAAAAACAACGAGCACTCAACAATGCATTTTTTATGGTCGGCAGGCAATTGACAACAAAATCTATGAAGGATAATATAAGAAAGAAAATTAATAGATTAATATCAGTATTAGTTATTAACATATGTATAAATCGTAGAAAAAATGAGCAAAGTGAACCTAATAAAACAGGATAAAATAATAAGGAAAAGAGCTGAACCAACAAAATAAAAAAATAAAGGAAATTCACAAAATAAAAAACTGCTATTTTGAAAAAATAGATATGTAATCCACATGAATTGACAAAATAGAGAGTGCACACATCTCAGTAAAGAATTAAAAAGATGTGAACAGTGTAGGTTTCACATATCTTAAAATGATAAAAATAATGTTGTAACTTTATTCATTAGAGTCAAAAACTTAAAAATGCATATTGTCCTTGAAATCATAAATTACCAAAATTGACACTGAATGAAATGGAATCTGAATAACATTGTGTCTATTAAAGTAATTACTTTAATTGACCAATTTGTTAAAGGATTGAAACCATAATTTTACATCATATTTATTGGTTAAGTGTTAGATACATACTTTGGAATTTAATGTACAATGCAGTATTATTAGACAATGCAGGAAAAAATAGCAAGATTTTTTTCCCACATGACTCATATTTCTCAGTTGAATATTACTCCTTTTTTTTGAAGATTTAATTAGCTTTATTAAATGATTCATGCATGGGGCAGCACCCCATCTAGCAAGTAGAGAGACAATCCAAGTTATACAAAGTGGAGATTGTGAGTTTGTGCACTTTTTTTTCAGCTCAGTAAGAAAAATCTATTTAAATTCTTAAACCACCAACTAAAACAAATACACATGCACAAATACACGCTTACCAACACAAAAAGATAAGGTTAAAGACATCACACATCCCAGTAAACTGAGAACAACTGCTAATTTGGGATAGAAGTCAGATGTCAGAACTTTTTCTTTTGAACTGATCTTGTACAGAGAAATGTGATTTTTAAATAATGCAATAACCTGAACACAAAAGAGATGCATGGAAACTTAGAAGGAATGCTAGAGTTGAACCATTCTATGTGCACAGTGCACAGTACATACAAAGAATAGATAAATATTTGTTGATTTAATGCCTTCTAAGATTACAGGTTGCGAGCAAAAACATTTGTACACAACTAATTCAAAGAACTTTTTAAAAACTAGACATGCAGGGGTCTGAGTATTTCAAAAAACCAAAGAACCAGTGTTAATAAGTGGTTCTCAGAAAAATCATCCTCTTGGCCTGCTTTTGGTAGAGCATGTCCTGTGTGAATATTTATAGTGGAAAGTTTTTATTGACGAAGGGTGGAGCAAGAAAGTTACTAGCAAAAGAAGGACTGCTCCAGAAGAGGCTGTCTGCTAGGGGGAAAAGCTGAGAGTCTTATCATAGAGATGAACTCATCATTCTTTGGAGATGGAAAGGACCCAAGTGAAAGACTCATTGGTGCTGAAGGAAGAAAAGTTTCCTGCCTGGCTGTTAAGGCCACATTTCTGGGGGATGTAAAAGTACCAATAGATTGGTATTAAGCCCTGGTTTGAAACTCAGTCTAAATGAGAACCTTTAGGGCCTGTGGTTTTCTTTCTTCTTTCTTCTTTCTTTTCTTCTTTCTTCTTTCTTCTTCTTCTTTCTTTCTTCTTTCCTTTTTCTTCTTTTTCTTTTTTTTTTCTTTTTTTTTGTAAATTTATTTTTTATTGGTTTTCAATTTCCCAACATATAGAATAACACCCAGTGCTCATCCCATCAAGTGCCCCCCTCAGTACCCGTCACCCAGTCACCCCTACCCCCCTCTTACCTCCCCTTCCCCCACCCCTAGTTCGTTTCCCAGAGTTAGGAGTCTCTCATGTTCTATCTCCCTTTCTGATATTTCCCACTCATTTTTTCCTCCTTTCCCCTTTATTCTCGTCACTATTTTTTATATTCCCCAAATGAATGAGACCATATAATGTTTGTCCTCCGACTGACTTATTTCACTCAGCATAATACCCTCCAGTTTCATCAACGTCGAAGCAAATGGTGGGTATTTGTCGTTTCTAATGGCTGAGGAATATTCCATTGTATACATAAACCACATCTTCTTTATCCATTCATCTTTCGATGGACACCGAGGCTCCTCCCACAGTTTGGCTATTGTGGACATTGCTGCTAGAAACATCGGGGTGCAGGTGTCCCGGCGTTTCATTGCATCTGTATCTTTGAGATAAATACAAGAAAATATGTAATTTACTCTTTTGCTCAAACACAAAGTGAGAAATAGAAACAAATTAATAGGAAGGCAGTTTTCAGGTCCTATTAAGAGTAACATTCACAAAGGAACAATAAAATCTGTGAATTGCAGACTGGTGGCTGAGAGTGGTGCTAGTCTTAAAAGTCGATCACATCTCAGTTAAAGTGAGAGTCTGATCAAAGGAGAAATTGTTTAAAAAAAGAAAAAGAAGTGTAAGTTCTATTTGTTTCTATTTCTCCCTTTGTGTTTGAGCAAAAGAGTAAATTACATATTTTACTTGTATTTTTATTTTATAATAATTCACTCTTAAAATTATAAGATATTAATGTAAGGTAGAATCAGGATTAAATAGGAGTGCAAAAATGATACATTTTTTTAAGTTAGACTGGGAGAAAAACAGAAAAAAATCAATGTGAAGTAAATTGATAATGCAAAAATTAAGATAACAGGCAAGTTAAAAACTACATTATACAAAAACATATTAACCAGATGGTAAAAGAAAATAAAAGTTACATATGGTTGATGAAAATTGTTGTTTTTAAAAAAAAAAAAAAAAAAAAAAGAAAATTGTTGTTTTTAATCTTTGTTACCATCTATTGAGCAAATTACTCTTAAGGTGGTTTCTAACTTTGAAACTTTGATATTGAAATTACAACATTAGGACACAATAAAAGTTTTTTATTCAATGCCACTTATTCCATTAATTTAACAATATTTCCCAGAGCTTCCTAGTGACAGTTATGTGCCACAAATAACACAAATGGCACAATTATGGGTAGACCTAAACTTGCAACATAACCAAAAAAGTGGACCATGTGTTTTTCTCTACTGTGAAGTTAGCTGGGACTGAATTCGATGCCCCTTCCAGGATCATTCTGCAAGTATATATATTCTAGGTGATTAAGTTATCTATATCGCTTTAATTAATAAGATTATAATCTTCTATGCCAGGTGAGAAGGTCTCCCCTAAGAGATGCAAGGAGGCCATATGAGGAGCAGAGTGAAGACCTGAGTCATGGCAGTCACTGTCTGGCTGTGAATTAGCTTAAGTGTACTGATAATCTGTTCTTCAGGAAAGGTGTGCTGTCATCAGCTTCTCCTTGGAAACAGAGAAGAGTTAATCTTCAAATAGGTATAGATGCAGAACAAATATATTTTGGCTCTAATTTCAGCTCCATTGAAGATAATAGGGTTGAAATGTCTTGGATCCTACAAATGATAAACTTTATAAATTATAACATCTTTATCAGGCATTGAAAGGCCATACATCGGGGCCCCTAAATGGCTCAGCAGTTGAGCGTCTGCCTTCAGATTAGGGTGTGATCCCGGAGTTCTAGGATTGAGTCCCACACGGAGCTCCCTGCTTTTCCCTCTGCCTATATCTCTGCTTTCTCTCTGTGTCTCTCATGAATAAATAAATAAAATCTTAAAAAAAAGATCATACAGTGATGGAGCTGTATGAATTGACTATATCACTTAAGTTGGTGATCATATATTTTCTCAAAGAAGAACAATATTTTGGGAATGTGCTCTAAAATCTAATTGAAAGTATAAAGTGTGTGCATTGTGTGTCTAGCACAATCAGAAATATTTGAACTTGATTAATTATCTTCCTCTCTGGTGAAATATTTCAAATGGTGTGAATCCATCCAGTCACAAAACTGGAATCCATTTCCTGTGCAGTGTCTTGTTTTTATACCCACTCACTCTGCATGGTTCTTTCAGGAGAACAAAACTCTGGCCAGTTGTCAGCAAGAATATACACAAGAACCAAACTAATTAATTTTCATACAAAATGCTTTTGTTGGTTTCTCTTATATGTTTAGGTATCCACAAAGAAAAAGGGAAATTAAAAAAGTATGTAAATAGAATTCTGGGGATCCCTGGGTGGCGCAGCGATTTAGCGCCTGCCTTTGGCCCAGGGCGCGATCCTGGAGACCCGGTATCGAGTCCCACGTCGGGCTCCCGGTGCATGAGGCCTGCTTCTCCCTCTGCCTGTGTCTCTGCCTCTCTCTGTGTGTGTGACTATCATAAATAAATAAAAATTTAAAAAAATAAAAATAAAAAAATAAATAGAATTCTGTTCTCACCTCACTCACATTTTAAACGTTGGCAATCTTTATCATAAAACCCAAGAACCATGTGTCTGGGCTTTTTCAGGCAAACTGGTGATTGTGTAAATTCTCCCAGAGAAGAGAGAAAAACAGCAAAAGGGAATATACCACACTCTCATAAAATTTTCCTTAAGTGTGCAGGAGCAATTTGAAGGACTTTTGGGTTCATAGTTTTATTTTCTAATCTGATGGATATTAAGGACGCCGCATCATCTATTGCTGTTTAACAAACCATCTCAAGTCACAATGACTTAAACACCAACCATTAATTTCCTCAAAAATCTTTGAGTCAGAAATCTGAGTTGGGATCAGTGGGTGATTCTTCTGGTCTCCACTGGGGTGAGTCCTGGGACTGCAGACTTTGGTGGTTGATGTGAGACTGGAAGATCTAATTTGTTCTCACTCAATGCCTAGAAATTAATGTCCATTGTCAAGTGGACCTTGGTTCTCCTCCATGTAATAAGAATGCCTTCTTGTTCTGAAGGCAAAGTTTCAAGAGTGAAAGCAGAAGTATCAAAGCCTCAGAATTTGCATATTCTATTCCTCAAAGCAAATTTAGATTCAGGAAATTGACTCCATCTCTTGAAGGAGAAAGCTTACATGTAAGGGGATATGAATGCAGGAAATGTGATTCTTTGGGGAGCATTATTGCAATAATTTATCCAGACCTGCTTTCTGGAAATATATGCATACATATTGTCCACAAAACTTTATGAACCACATCCATGGATCTTAGGTAAAGAAACTGCTATAGATGAAAATGAAGATAGAAGGAGCAATACTCTTCTCATAAAGGATTAGTTAGAGATGCTCAGTAGTTATCATGGAAGCTAACTTTTCTAATCCTCACAAGATATGATACTTTTATGGTATTGTTATCTAAAGGATGCCACAAATCTTTGCCTACAAATTTCATGACTTGAACAAATGCCAGGAGAGATTTTGGTCAGTTCCAAGCTACTAGCAGCCAAGTGTGGTTCTTGGCACAGTTGTGCTTTATCTTGTTTGTGGTAGAACAAAGTTCATGTTTGGGAAAATAAAATATTTCACAGATAGAAGTACCATGGCCATGCAGCTGCCATATTACACATAACATGCTATTCTGTGCCTTATTCTGGATCTACTGAATACCACGTCTCTTGTCAGAGATGCTACATGTGAAGATAACTATTCATAGTTTTAGCTAGTTTCTAAAGCACTAACGAAACATGAAAATTTCACTTTGGATTTGTTACTAGATTCTTTAAATAGGTTTTATGGTTTTCAATAAAGTGTATGATGACCGTAAAATTAATCTGGACTATTTCCTCAGTACTACGAATAATAAATATTTCTCTTATATTCTTTAATATATTTTAACATTAATAAATATAACATACCCTTTAGTTTTCATATATATATATATAGTTTTCATATATATATTATATATATAATCAAATAGTAATACATGTACAAGCAAAAAAAAGTCACGTAGTTCATGAATTAAAAACTAACACTCTTCCTTCCAGAATTACAGGTATTTTTGTTTCTTGTGTATCCTTTCAGAAAATATTGGTATATATAATTTCTGTATTTAATTTTTATACTCACATTCTCATTTATGATGTTTTTGTAAGAGAATGTATGGTACACACACTTTTCAGCAACTTGCCTTTCTACTCAAGAATATTTCTGGGAGCTCTCATAGTAGCAAACATAGATTTATTTCATCCATTTGAACATTTGCAGAGTACTTTATTGCATACATACTGTAGTTTATTTAAAGTATGCTTTAAATAAACAGATTTTTAAATTGTTTCCAGTACTTTGCAATGACCATAAACACCCCTTATGCATCTTTCTCTATACATGCAACTATCTGTTGCTAGAGACTTGGAAGTGAGATTGCAGTCAAATAGTATGTACATTTTAAGTTTTGATAACTATGGTTAATAGTATGTGCATTTTATATTTTTTAAAAGATTTTATTTATTTATTCATGAGAGACACAGAGAAAGAGGCAGAGATACAGACAGATGAAGAATCAGGCTCCCTGCAAGGAGCCCAATGCAGGACTCGATCCTGGACCCCCAGGATCACACCCTGAGCCAAAGGCAGATGCTCAACCACTGAGCACCCAGGCTTCCAAACATTTTATATTTTTGATAACCATGGTCAGAGAGATTTCAACAACCCCTATTTCTCCCTGGACTGTACAAAATCCTTCTTTACATCCAATGAAGACAAAATGAACTGTACCTAACTTCTTGATGCCCAAGAATCTACTGGTTTCCAAAGTTCCCCATTTTAATTTCACCATTATAGATTCAATTAAGAATAAGATCAAGCATACTTCAAAATGTTTTTAAGTTACTTGAGTTACTTAGTTAGGAAGCAGTTTGTTCATATCAGTTGCCTATTTCACTACTAGATTTGCTATTAGGTTTTATTCAAACTGATTTCTTGACAATCCATCATTGCCTGTGCATCGAAATGTTCACTTCTTGGTCATATACTATTTCTACTTACATGCAGATTTGTTTGCAGAATATCTAGTTTTTTCACTAATCTAATGATATATTTCCAGAATTCAAAAGATAGTACTATCTTTTGAAAATACTGTGGGTTAATATGTCACATATCTTGTAGATTATGTTTTTGCCTGCTACTCAGGATCCAGAATCTTTCTAACAATTAAATCATGCCTATTATGTCATGACACATTATAGTCAGCCTGCTGATTCTGGAAAAAGTGGTGGTAGAAAAATATAGCAATGGATTTAAAAACAAATTTAGGAAGGTTTATTGTTATTATTTTTTACAATATGCAACCTTCTTGTTCAAGCATAGAGACACTTTTACATTTACTCAAATTTTATTTTATGCCCCTTAATAGATTACTTTTTGTTTATTTCTAATTTTCTGTCTTTACTGCAAGTAAGTTTTCTTAAGTATAATTTAGATTTTTGTATGTAGTTGTTGATTTTTGTATATTAATTTCTAATCCCTCTGTTTACTAATTTATTTTGTTATGAGTAATTTGTAACTGAAACTGTTCAGCTTTTCCGTTATATATAGAAATATCACATCAGGTAAACAAATTTTATTATCTCTTTTCATGATTCACCACATTACTTTTGCTTGTATAATATCACTGACTGTATCTTTTAAAACTGATGAACCAAACTGGTATCAGTAGACATATTGAAATTGTTTCTCAGCTGAATATGATGGTTTCCAGTGTTTCACATTATGTATGAAGTTGATTTCTGTTTTGAAGAATATAGTGAGAAAATAAAATTTTTATTAAGAATTCTTTTATTTTGTGAAGGAATAATAAGATGTCTCCCTGTCTTTGGACCCATTAAGAGAGTCCAGTTCTTACTAGGTTTTCAAATAGACTGAATCATCCTTGAAATCCTGTAGGGAAGCAGTCTTAGTGATTTATGCCTGTAATGGTCTGCAGCTTCCCTTTCTGTTATCTCTTTCAGGACTTTATGGAAGTGTTATATTTGCTACATAAAAGAAGCTTAGTAGTTAAATGTTCCTTGAAGTTTTGATAGAGTCCACTTGTGAAATGGAATAGACCTGCAGTTTCTAACACCTTCTAAATTTCTTACGTGGTGATTGATCACTTTAGATTACATGAGGCAGTCACTTGTGTTAGGCTATATTTGTCCAGAAAATTTCCCATTTCACACAGCTTTTCAAATTTGAAGAAAATTGATCAACATATTTAATATCTCTATTTGCATCTCCTTCAAATCTATGGCTCTGTGCACATTCTCAGTTATAATTCAATGAACTTATATTTCTTTATTTTTCATAAACAGTGTTTTCTCTATTGAAATACTATTTTTCTGCAGACAAGCAGAAATTGTATTTATTTTTTAGTTATTATATCCAATTTCAAATGAATGCACCTCTGCTCTTATCATTACATATGTTATTTTTCTTTATTTTTTTTGTTTTTTTTTCCAACATATGGAAATGACTGTCTCTTTTAAAAATATCTTTGAATTTTAGGGCAGCCCAAGTGGCTCAGTGGTTTAGCATTGCCTTCAGCCCAGGGTGTGATCTTGGGGACCCGGGATCCGGTCCCACGTAGGGCTCCCTGCATGGGGCCTGCTTCTCCCTCTGTTTGTGTCTCTGCCTCTTTCTCTCTGTGTCTCTCATGAATAAATAAATAAAATCTTTAAAAAATATATTTGAATTTTAAATATTTAAGATATATTTAAATATTTATGATTATGAAATTTTCTGTAAATTAATTTATGCAACCACTCTGAATAATAACTTGATGTAAATACTTGTTAGTAAATACATAATTGATAGATGAGCTAGGACATGTACATACATATAAATAAACAGCTGCATATAGATTAGATAAACAGCTGCATATTACATACTTTTGATTCAATACATTTACCTTTTGTAATTTATAGTAGACAAATCATTAGGGTATGGATATTCACATGTTGAGTTAAAAAGGTGTTCCTTTTCTCAGTACTTATTTTAAAGGTTAAAGCAATAAAAATATAATAGTAAATAGGAATTTTGTTAGATCAAGGCCCTGAATGTTATGTAATTATAATAATGTGATAGAAGTATGAAAATATTAATATGTTTTGGTGTCCATTTAGTTTGAAAAAGTGTCCGTGTGTGTGCCTGTCCACATGGATAGGTTTAAAAACATAAAACAGGAATATGGCATAGTAGGAGGATCCTAAGATCACTTGCTCCCACAGATACAACTAGATAACACCCACATCAGTGTAAGTAACCCAGAAAATGACCCAAAGACTGGCAGAAAAGACTCTTTACAGCTAACTATAGAGAAGCAGCCACATTAAGAAGGGTAGAAAGGGCTAAGACTCCTAGAAAGAGGAGTGCCTGGGCACAGAGAGAAAAGAGAACAAACCCTCATATTAGGAGCCCAGACATGGAAAAGACAATTCCCTATAACAATTGCCTTTGAAAATTAGACATACCTAATTTTGTGAGTTCTTGCAATCTGCAGGGCTTAACACCTGGAATTTTAGAAATTGAGGAGGTCAACTCAGACAGAGCCTAGAAACCAAGTCCCTGACTTTTTTTTCTTTAAAAATTTTATTTCTTATTCATGAGAGACACATACAGAGAGAGGCAGAGACACAGGCAGAAGGTGAAGCAGGCTCCATGCAGGGAGCCTGTTGTGGGATGACCCCAGGAGTCCAGGGTCATGCCCGGAGCCAAAGGCAGACACTCAACCACTGAGCCACCCCTTGCACCCCCAAGTCTCTGATTTTAAAGAGGTAACAACAAATAGCCCCATGGAGTTACAGCATAGAAGTAACAGTCTGAAAAAATGCCTGTGGTATATGGGAAGATTTGTTTAGTAATCTCAGAGCATGTGCTGGAGAAGCAGGAATTTTAGGAGACTTTTTCAGGATCAGAAGAGCTCGCAGGTACCATTTTTCTTCCCCTAGCCTAGACACGAGGAAACCTGCAGGAATGACCTCAGTGCCAACACTTTCCACCTAATTTGCTAATAGCATACCCTGTGTTTTCCTGTGGATGTATTCCCTCCAGCCAGGCCTTGGTTCCAGGTTTCCTTCCACAGCAAAACCACTTGAATCTTGTTGGCATCATGCTATCCTGTAGATTCCTCCTCCACCCCCATGACAAGAGCTTTCTAAAGTGGTTCCAAGTCCCTCACACAGAAGACTTGTTCCTTGCTTCCACAATGCACCCTGCCCCATCCAATATGCCCTTTGCTGGAGCACATCCCAAGTGATGCCACAAGTCTTGTAATGTGCAGGCAGCCCTGACAAATGCCAGTAGCACTCCAAAGTGATTCCTGCCTCAAGGAAGGGAAAGACAACCACACACATTAGTCTGACTGCAGCCCAAGCAATGGGCTGGGAGCAGACATTTGGTCTGACTGCAGTTCCTACTCACCAATGAAAGCTTCTCAGGGGGCAGCATAGGGAACAATGCCCTATAGTTCCATGCTACTGCATCTCTGGCAAATAGCAGGTCTGACTCAACTCAAGCCCAAGGCTGTCCCAGACTGGCCCAGTAACAACAAGAGGAATAAATCCTGCTCACAACAGACAAAGAGAGCCCTTGTGGAGGACTGGGCTGAAGGCAAAAACAGCTCAGCCATAAGAGTAAGGTGCACACAACACACATAGGAGACCCTTAAAGTTTCAGTTTCTGGAAAACAGGGTACATCACACTGCAGGGCACCACAGTACCTTTCCTTTATAAGGCCACTACTTTCAAGAGCAGGAGATATAGATGACTTTCTTTTCTTTTTTTAAAGATTTTATTTATTTATTCATCACACACACACACACACACACACACACACACAGAGGCAGAGCCATACACAGAGGGAGAATCAGGCTCCATGGAGGGAGCCCAATATGGGACTCAACCTTGGGACTCAGAGATCACCCCCTGAGCCAAAGTCAGATGCTCAACCACTGAGCCATCCAGGCATCCCTGTAGCTGACTTTCTTAACACATAGAAAAAGACAGAGAAAATTAGACAAGTGGGAGGACAGAGGAATATGTTTCAATGGGAAGAATAGGACCAAACCACAGCAAAAGACAAAAGAGAAATAGAGGTAATTAATATGCCTGATAGAGAAATGAAAGTAATGGTCATAAATGCTCACTGGGGGATCCCTGGGTGGCGCAGCGGTTTAGCGCCTGTCTTTGGCCCAGGGCGCGATCCTGGAGACCCGGGATCGAATCCCACATCGGGCTCCCGGTGCATGGAGCCTGCTTCCTCCTCTGCCTGTGTCTCTGCCTCTCTCTCTCTCTCTGTGACTATCATAAATAAAAAAAAATAAAAATAAAAAAAAAAATAAATGCTCACTGGAATTGAGAAGAGTGGAGGACCTTAGTGAGGCTCTCAACAAAGGGGTAGAAAATATACAAAAGAATCAATCAGAGATGAAGACTCAATAACTAAAATTAAAAACATACTAGAGGAAGCAGAAGAATAGATCAGTGACTTGGAGGAATACTGGAAAGTAATCTAGCTAACAGAAGAGAGAAACAAGTAATAAAAATGAAAATAGACTTAGGGAACTCAGTGACACTATCAGGTGTAATAACATTAACATTATAGGGATCCCAGAAGGAGAAGAGAGAGAAAATGGGGTAGAAAATTTATTAGATGAAGTAATAGCTGAAAACTTCTCAAATCTGGAGAAGGAAACAAATCCGGATCCAGGAGGCACAGAGAACCCTCCACAAAATCAACCCAAGGAGGTCCATACAAAGACACATAGCAATTAAAATGTCAAAAAGTAGTAATAAACAAAATTTTAAAAGCAGCAAGAGGGGGTAAAAAAGCATTTACGCACTAGGGAAACCCCATAAGGCTATAAGCTCATTTTTCAACAGAAACTTTGCAGGTCAGAAGAGAGTGGCATAATATACACAAAAAGCTGAAAGGAAAAAAAAAAAACCTGCAGCCAAGAATACACTTTCCAGCAATGCTATCATTCATAAAAGAAGATATAAGTTTCCCAGACAGACAAAAGTTAAAAGAATTCATGACCTTAAACCACACTTACAAGAAATGTTAAAGGGCCTCTTTGAGTAAAAAGGAAAAGCCATAAACAGGAGTAGGAAAAGTAAGAAGCATAAAAAGTAAGAAGCATAAAAGCAGTAAAATTAAGAATATCTACAAAAATCAGTCAAGGGATTCACAAAATAAAAGAATGTAAAGTATATCTAAAATGGTGGTGGTGGGAAGAGTAAAAAATGGGTTCAAACTTAAGCAACCATCAACGTAATATAGAAAGCAATATGCATAAAATGTTATATATAAGCTTGATGGTAACCACAAATAAAGATAAAACTGGTAACAGATATGCATAAACAGAGAACAGAATCCAACTGTATCACTAAAGAAATCCAGCAAACCATGAAAGAAAAGAGCAAGAGAAGAAGAAAAAAAGAGAACTACAAAAAACACACAAAACAAGTCACAAAATGGCAATGACTACATACATATCAATAATTATTTTGAGTGTAAATGGACTAAACACTTCAGTCAAAGATATATGGTGACAGAAAGGATGGAAAAGCAAGACTCATCTATATATTGCCTTCAAGAGACTCATTTCAGACCTGAAAACACATGCAGGTTATTAAAGTAAAGGGATGAAATAGTGTCATCATGCGAATGGAAGTGAAGGAAAGGTGTGGTAGCAATTCTTATATTAAATAAAATAGACTTGAAAAAAGATTGTAACAAGAGACAAAGAAGGACATTATATTATAAAAAGAATGATCCAACAGAAGAGATAACAATTGTAAATACTTATGTATCCACCATGGGACCATCAAAATACATGAAATAGGTAATAACAAACATAGATGAACTAATCAATAGGAATAAGTAATAGTAGGGAAATTTAACACTTCACTTACATAAATGGAGGAATGATCCAAACAATCAAGGAAACAGTGGCTTTGGAGGAAACACTGGACCAGATGAATATAACAGATATATACAAAACTTTCCATCCCAAACATGGAATGTTCTCCAGAATGGATTGCATATTAGGTCACAAAATAAATCTCAACAAATTAAAAACAAATCAAAGTCATACCATGCATCTTTTCTGACCACAACCCCATGAAACTAGAAATCAATCATAAGAAAACAACGACAACAACAACAACAACTGGAAAGACCACAAATACATGGAAGTGAAATAACATGTTACTAAACAATGAACAAAGTAACCAAGAAATTAGAAATTTTAAAAAAAGAAAAAAATTAAAAATACATGTAAATAAATGAACATGAAAACATAATGGTCCCAAATCTTTGGGATACAGCAAAAGCAGCTTTAAGAGAAAGTTTATAACAATACAGGCCTACTTCAAGAAGCAAGACAGCTCAGCCATTAGAAAGGATGAATACTCACCATTTGTTTCGACGTGGATGGAACTGGAGGGTATTATGCTGAGTGAAGTAAGTCAATCAGAGAAGGACAATCATCATATGGTTTCACCCATACGGGGAATATAAGAAATAGTGAAAGGGATTATAAGGGAAAGGAGGGGAAATGAGTGGGAAAAATTAGAGAGAGTGACAAAACAAGAGAGACTCCTAACTCTGGGAAATGAACAAGGGGTAGTGGAAGGGGAGGCAGGCAGGCGGATGGGGTGACTGGTGATGGGCACTGAAGAGGGCACTTGATGGGATGAGCACGGAGTGTTATACTATATGTTGGCAAATCGAACTACAATAAAAAAAAGCAAGAAAAATCTAAAAAAAACCTAACGTTACACTTAAAGGAACTAAAAAAAGAACAAACAAAACCCCAAACCAGTAGAAAGAAGGAAATAATAAAAATCACAGTAGATAAAACAAAGAACACAATAGAACAGATCGATGAAACCAGGAGCTGATTCTTCAAAAGATCCATACACTGAAAACTTTATAGTTGATGAAAGAAAGGAAAGAAAACACAAAGAAATGGAAAGACATCCCATGCTCCTGGGTTAGAAGAACAAATATTGTTAAAATGTTTGTACTACCCAAAACAATTTGCAGATTTAATGCAATCCCTATAAAATATCAACAGCAATTTTCACATAATTAGAACAATCTTAAAATTTATGTTGAACCAAGAAAGACCTCAAATAACCAAAGCAATCTTTAGAAAGAAAAACAGAACTGGAAGTATCACAATTTTAGACTTCAAGATATATTACAAAGCTACAGTAATCAGAACAGTATGGTATTGGCACAAAAATAGACATATAGATCAATGGGACAGAATAGAAAGCCCAGAAATAAACACACAATTTTATGGTCAATTGATGTTCAACAAGGGAGGAAAGAATATGAAATGGAAAAAAAGATTCTTATAAAAATGGTGATGGGAAAACTGGACAGCTACATGCAGAAGAATGAAACTAGACCACTTTCTTATACCAAACACAAAAATAAACTCAAAATGGATCAAGAACCTACATGTGAAACCTGAAACCATAAAAATCCTAGAAGAGAGCATTGGCAGTAATTTCTCTGACACTGGTCATAGCAGCATCCTTCTAGATATGTCTACTGAGGCAAAGGAAAGAAAAGCAACAGTGAAGTATTAGGACTACATCAAAATAAAAAGCATCTGCACAGCAAACTAAATAATCAACAAAACTAAAAGGAAATCTGTGTAATTAGAGAAGTTATTAGTAAATGACATATCCAATAAAAGGTTAGTATTCAAAATATATAACTCAACACACACAAAAAAAACCCCAAATAATCCAATTAAAACTGGGCAGAAGACATGAATAGACATTTCCCTAAAGAAGACTTCCAGATGGGCAACAGATACATGAAAGATGCTCAACATGACTCATCAACAGAGAAATGAAAATTAAAACCATAGTAAGATGCCACCAGCACCTGTGAGAATGACTAAACTCAAAAACTTGAGAGAAAACTGGTGTTGGTTAGGATGTGGCAAAAAAAGAACAGGATGTGCACTGTTGGTGGGAATGCAAACTGGTGCAGCCACTGTGGAAAAGAGTATGGAGATTCCTCAAAAAATTAAAAATAGAACTATCCTACAATCTAGTAATTGCACTACTAGGTATTTACCCAAAGGATATGAAAACACTAATCTGAAATGATATATGCACCCCTCTGGGTTTTGCAGTGTTATTTACAATAGTCAAACTATGGAAGCAGCCCAAGTGTCCATCAACCGATGATTGAATATGAAGTGATATTATTCAGCCACAAAAAGAGTGAAATATTCCCATTTGCAACAACATGGATGAAACCAGAGAGTATAATGCTAAGTGAAATAAGTCAGTCAGAGAGAGACAAATACCAATGGATTTCACTCATACATGGAATTTAAGAAACAAACCAAATAAACAAAGGAAGAAAAGAGACAAGCCAAAAAACCAGATTCTTAAATACAGGGAACAACCTGATGGTTACCAGAGGGGAGGTGAGGAATACGTGAAGGGGATTAAGAATACACTAATCCTGATGACAACTGAGTAATATATAGAATTGAGTCACTATATCATGCATCTGAAGCTATAACATTGTATATTAATGGAATTAATATCCTGGAATTAAAATAAATCAATAGATGCTTTCAAGGCATAAAAACAAAACATAAAACAAAGCACTCAGAGTAGATGTCTCTATGTGAATAATATTGTGAATTTTGTTTTCTTTGTTGGCTTGATTTTATTTTGGGGATTGAATATTCATAATAAGGAAAATGCAACGTAAGATTTTATAGCGGTGAAAGAAAGCAGAATATAGCCAAGAAAAATAGCAAAATCCATGAAAGAACAACAAATACACACATAAAATAATTTTCATCCTCACTAATAACTTACTGAATTATCAAAACAATTAAATGACATTTTGACTAGTACAATTTTGTGAAGGCAACAATTTTGTGAAAATACTATCAGATGTTGGTTCTGATATTAGAAAATGGATAATAGGCTGCCATTAGAAACATAAATTTGGGGGCACCTGAGTGGCTCAGTTGCTTAAGTGTTGAAATCTTGCTTTTGGCTCAGGTCATGCATGATCTCAGGGTCATGAGATGGAACTCTGAATTGGGCTCCTCATTCAGCATGGTATCTGCTTCAGATTCTGTTTCTCCCTCTCCCTCTGCCCCTCTCCACTGCACTCTCTCTCTAAAATAAATATATCAATCTTAAAAAAAGAAACATAAATTTTATGAATTACAATTAGAGATGTGTATCTAAAGCTATCAATAAAAAACAAATCATTTATTTCAGCAATCTTAATATAATTTCTAGATATTTAACTTAAAGTTGTACCCCCAAAAAGACTATGACATTGAATGAACAATGCTATCCACCAATGCTTGATTTAAATAATAGTAAAGTTGGAATGCCTAGATGGCTCAGTGGTTGAGCGTCTGCATTTGGCTCAGGGCGTGATCCTGGAGTTCCGGATCAATTTCCACATTGGGCTCCCTGAGAGGAGCCTGCTTCTCCCTCTGCCTATGTCTCTGCCTCTCTTTGTGTGTCTCTCATGAATAAATAAATAAAATCTTTAAAAAAATAAGTAAATAATAGCATAATTTATAATATAATGAAAATACTTAACTAAAACATGACATTTATATCAGGATTGGCAAACTTTTTCTGTAAAGGAACTCTTCTCTTCTGGTCTCAGCCTATCTTTAACCAGTGTGGTGGCTGGATCAGTCCTTGCAGTTTTTGTTCTGTTTGTAGGATACCCTTCAGCAACAACTATTGTAAAACTTTGACCAAAAAAAAAATGATTTATTACTTATAAAACCTGGAAATTTACATGGTACACCCAGGGCCACACAGAGCAATCATAGGTAGAGAGAATGATAGAGTGTGGGGCCCTGGAGTTTTGCTTTTATTGGGGTCAAGGGGTGGGATCCTTGGATTTCATGGGCTCACTCTTTATTAATAAGTTTAAAGCATAAAAGCAGGAATTTAAAGCAGGGAAGAGAGAAATCAGGTGTCCAAAGGGGCAGTTATAGAAATCAACCAAAAGCTCTAAAACAATGAAGGCCCACTTGGGGAAGGTGATTTGACTTTTTATCTAGTGTGTAGCTGGCAATGTGTTTATTTGAGATAGTGGTCTTTGAGGTGAATGGTTTGGCAATCAAAACTTAAGTCGGGCACTTGCATTAAAAAAGGGGAAAAAAACCAACTGTCAGAGCCTACCCTACAAGGACAAAGTAAGTTAGTCTTTGTATGTCTCAGGGTCTTTGTCACAGCTATTTAACTCTGGTTCTGTAGCAATGAAAGCAACTTTAGACCACCTGTAAACAATAGGCATGCTTTTGTGCCAATAAAACTTTATTTACAAAACAGGCTGATTTAGCATGGGTTAGTATGTTATTAAAATGTTGCAGATTATTTAAGCAATGGGAAAATACTAGAATATTTGACATAGAATATTCCATTTGACATAGAATATTGTCAAATGGAAAAAAGAACATGTAGAGCTTGATCCCATTTGCTATTTGCATATTTAAATCAATCAATTTTGTTTTTTAACTATATATGTACAAAAAATCCCTGATGTTCATTAACATGTTTATGTATTTATTACTTGGTAATAGAATTATAATTTGGTTTAATTTTATACTTTGTGTTTTGTAATACTTACTATTTTATTTTTATTTTTTTAAGATTTTATTTATTTATTCATGAGAGACACAGAGAGAGGAAGAGACATAGGCAGAAGGAGAAGCAGACTCCCTCTAGGGAGCCTGATGTGGGACTTGATCCCAGGACCCTAGAATCATGACCTGAGCCAAAGGCAGATGCTCAACTACTGAGCCACCCAGGTGCCCTATAATACTTGAGATTTTAAAGTTAGTATTTTATGGCTGCCTAAGTGACTCAGTCTGTTTAGCGACCAGCTCTTGGTTTTGGCTCATGATGATCTCATTGGTGGTGGGATCAAGCCCCCTTGAGTTAGGCTCTGTGCTCAATTTGGAGTCTGCTTGAACTCTGTCCCTCTCCCTCTACCCCTTCCCCCTTGCTCTGTTTCTCTCTCAATTAAATAAATCTTAAAAATAAATAAATAAAAGTAGCATTTAAAAAACCCTGGAAATGGTAAGTTAAAAAAAGATTGGAAACTCATGCAAATGAACAAATAATATTAAAATGATAGATGATCTATGTCAATAATAAGAATAGCTATTTATTGAAAAGAATAGTTCAACAACTAGAAAAGACAAAAACATATTACAAAAAATTAATGAAATGTCTTATGGGGGAGCTGTGTGTATTTTGTTATCTCTTGCTGTTTGAATTATTTCTTTTACAAAAGATTAAAGGAGATTCATAAGGTTAGTGAACCTGCTGTCCTAGAAATTATGTGTGATTCAATTACTTCAGGGAACCAAAATAACATTCTTACGGTAGCTGTATAAATTATCAATCATATAGCTATATTATTGCCTCCTTGGTGTAGATATCATATGGAAAAGCAGTGGCAATTTCCTATAACATAACCAATAATGTCAGTCAGAGTATGTCTGAGGATCTTGGTATTAGCTTGACAAGAAGTTTGAAAAAAAAAAAAAGACATTTTTCTACTGGCACTGTTTATTAATTTCGACCAATTTATTTCTGTCATTGTAAGTTTACAACGCTAGTGCTGTTATGGTTTAATGCAGTAATTGACTCAGTAGATGGCATTCTTCCTCAAGTTAATATTGAACCGATACCCTGGGTATCAGTTAGGATGAGCTGTAATATTGAAACTGACATGGCTGTAAAGCTGAGTACTTTCTACAAACGTGTGTTCATTGCATATTTGCATCAGGGTTCAGTAATCATTAATGTCTGGTGTTTCTAGATCATCCTTTTTTTTTTAGAAAGTTAAACTTTAAACCAAATTCTGATTAGATTTTTTATTATCCTGCCTGGTCCTTGGACACAATGTTGTTTTCAACAATTCAATTTAATTAGAATATGCCCGTAAATACAACTCACTGAAGAATTATTGGCAGAATCAGCTTTCCTTTAGCATTTTCCTTCAGTATTTTATGCTGATACCTAACATAATATTTGAATTAGTTTTAATAGTATATGTTGGGATGGATTTTAATGGTATTAGACTTATTATAATACCATTGTTAATTTTCTGGTAACATAGTATCCTATCTTACAAAGATAATTCATGCTTCAATATATTTCTTGTAAATTAATATATGGAGGCAGTGTGATTTAACGACCTAGTGGTGTAATTGAAAACAGCAAATATAAAGTCAGTAAACATGAGTTCTAGTAGAAGCTGACACAACTAATAATCAGCAATTCCCAGATTCAATCTTGTTTTGTTTCCAAAGCTGATACTTTTATTCAGTATACAAAACTGCTTCTCATTTTGGAATATATTCTTAATTTATAGTTGAAATTCTATTCTATGCTTAATTTATTCAATTTTATCTATAGTTAGTTGATTTAATAATTCTCCTTTTAAAAATTTGTCCATGAACAGTTGTAATAATCTATATTTCTAATTATATTTTTATTTTGAGATAATTCTAAGTTCACATAGAGTTGTAAGAAATAATGTAGATATATTTGAGTACTCTTTACTCAGTGTCACCTGTCCATATTATAACATCTTAAAAAACTATAGTGTGTTAGCACAACCAGGATACTGACATTGATGTACCCAAGAATAGGAACATTCCATTACCACTAAAATCCCTTATATTGCCATTATGTAGCTAGATTCACTTTCCACTTTTTATCTCTCCCTCTCATTCCTTCCTTAACTCTTGGCAACCACTAATATTTTCTGTCAAAATACTGTAACTTAAGGAACACCGTATAAATGGAATCACATAATATGTCAACCTTTCGGATTGGCTTTTTCACTCAGTCATAGTTCTTAGAAGATTTATCTTTGTTGTATCATTTTTTTTCTTTTTGTTGCTGAGAAATATTCAACCATATGAATGTCCCATGGTTTGTTCAACCCTCTACCCATTAAAGGACACCTGGGTTATTTCCAGTTTTTGACTATTACAAATAAAGCTACTATAAGCATTCAGGCATGGGTTTTTGAGTAACCATGCATTTTCATTTCTCTGGATAAATGCCCAGGAATTCAATTGCTGGGTTCATGGTAGTTGTTAGCTTTTAAAGAAATTGTCAAACTGTTTTCCAGAATGGCTGGAGAATTTTATATTTGTGGAGTAATCCAAGTCTTCCTATCTTCACTAGTACTTAATATTGTCACTATTTTTTTTATTTTAGCCATTCTGAGAAGTAATAAATCTAATTGTTGTTTTATTTTCCTAATGACTAATGATATTTAATATGTTTTCATGTGCCTATTTGCCATCTGTGCATTCTCTTCAGTAAAATATTTCTTCATGTCCTTTGTCCATTAGATTGTTTGTTTTTCTTACTTTTGAGTTCTTTACTAGTCCTTTGTCAGATATGTGGTGTGCATATATTTCCTCCTACTCTATACTTTGCCTTTTAATCCTCTTCATAGTCTTTCATGGAGCAAAAGGTTTTAATTTGAGTGAAGTCAAAATTATCAAATTTTCCTTTTATGGATTATAATTTTGGTGAAAAGTCTAAGAAATCTTCCTAGCTTTAGATCTGAAAGATTTTCTCCTCTGATTTTTTCTGAAAGTTTTATATTATATTTTCTATTTGTCTATTCTCTATTTTAAGTCTATGGTCCATGTGTTAATTTCTGTACAATGTGTTAGTTTAAATTTTTTGGTTCAAGTTTGATGTATTTTGTCAATTGATGTTTAATTGCTCCAGCACCATTTGCTACGAAGGCTATTTTCCCTTCAGTGAGTTGCTTTCACCTTGTCAAAGATGAAAGTTGTCAAAATTGTGTGGTTATATTGCATAAGGTCTATTTCTAGGCTCTTTAATCTACTTTATTAGTCTATGCATCTGTACCTCTTCCAATACCACACAGTCTTGATTGCTACAGCTATATAAGAAGTCTTGAAGTTTTATTTATTTATTTATTTATTTATTTATTTATTTATTTCTAAATTGTTTATTTATTCATGAGAGACACAGAGAGAGAGGCAGAGGGAGAAGCAGGCTCCATGCCAGGGTCCGGCGTGAGACTCCATCCCGAATCTCCAGGATCATGCCCTGGGCTGAAGGTGGCGCTAAACCGCTGAGCCACCCGGGCTGCCCAGAAGTCTTGAAGTTTTAGACTGATTTCTCTCAGTTTTTTCTTCCTTTTCAAAATTATTTTAATATTCTAGTTCCTTAGATTTTCCATATAAATTTTAGAATAACATATCTATATCTATAAACATTTTGCTGGCATTTGGACAAAATTTGTTTTATTTATTTATTTTTTCAAAATTTGTTTTAAATCTATATATTAGTTTTGGCAGAGTTGACATCTTTACTTTCTTAAATCTTACAATCTATGAACATGATATGTCTACATATTTAGGTCTTTGATTTCGTTCATCGGCATTGTGTAGTTTTCAGCATACATGTTCTGCATATGTTTTGTTAGATTTACACCTAAGTCTTACAGTTTTTGAGTGATGGTGAAAGGTATCTTATTTTTAATTTCAGGGTCCACATTTTCATTGCTAGTCCATAGAAACACAAAGAGGTATTTTTATTTATCCTGTATCCTGTAACCTTGATGAATTGACTTAATAATTCTAGTGCTTAGTTTTTGTGATTCCTTGAAATTGTCTACATAGTCAATTATGTTATGTACAAGTAGGTCAGTTTTCTTTTTTCTTTCCAATCTGTATACTTTTTTGTTTCCTTCTTTGGTCATATTGCATTGGCTGGAACTTCCAGAATGACACTGAATTAAGAATGGTGAGAATAAACATCATTAACTCACTCTGAATTTAAGGGTGAAAACATCCAGACTTCAACCTAAGGTATAAAGTATACTAAATTTTGCTAAATACATTTTCTGCATCGATTGATATGATCACTTGATTTCTCTTGTATGGCCTATAGATAGAATAGAATATGTTAAATAATTTCTGAGTATTGAATCTCCCTTGCATTCCCAGAATAAACTCCACTGATCACAGTGCGTAATTTTTTTAAGATATCACAGACTTCTATTTGCTAATTATTAAGGATTTTTTGTCTATGCTCATGAGGTTTGTTGGCCTGTAGTTTTCTCTTTCTGTACTTTGTCTTGTTTTGGTATTTGTATAATACTAGTTTTGTAACATAAATTGTGAAGTGTTCTTTCTTTTAATTTCTGGATGAGGTTTTATAGAATTGTGTTAATTCTTTAAATATTTCTTAGAATTTTTCAGTGAAATGATCTGGGCCAGAACATCTCTTTTTGGGGGAGTTTTAAAATTACAGATTCAATCTTCTTGATAGTTATAGGGCTAAGAAAACTATTTTATATTGGGTCTAGTGTGGTAGTTTTTGTTTTTCAAGTACTCGGTCCTTTTCATCTGACTCAAGAAATTTATGTGTATAGAGTGGTCCATAGTACGTTCTTATTATCCTTTTGCTGTCTATAGGGTCTGTAGTAGGGTCTGTGTGATTTGCTGTCTACAGCCTCTGTCACTCCTGAGGACAGCCTTGCAAAAGTGACAGTTTAGGCTTCCCACTTGGCTTTTGCTGGTATGGTGGGGAGTGCCATCACGTTTTTTTTTTTCCTGTGGTGTTTGACTAAAGTAGAGAAGTTACTGTTTAACTTTTCTGCCTTGCTCAGGTATCCCTTTACTGACTTTTCAGTTATAGAGAGCAGGTTTGGGGAGGAGGTTATTGTTGTCTATGTGCAACAGTGTTTCCTTTTCTGGCTTCTCCATCTCAAATTCTGGGATATGTGAGGTAAACTGAAAATCCAGGGAACTAAATACTATATCAGGGGTTCATTGGTCCCTAGTCAATCTTCTCTCTGCCTTCCAGAAAATTAAGTTTGTCTTATGTATAATGACATAGAAAAAGGGATAGGGGAAAGTGCAGCTACCCCATATGCCTAAAAGTAGAAATTCCTATCTGTGATTTTGAATGAGTGATATTTTAAGTACCACTTACTTCATCATTTATACACAGTGTTTACATCTTCTCTAAAACATTCTTCTGACTAATGACCTCTGACTGATGGCTACTAATGATGGGGAATGTGTTCTATCCTGAGGTAGCCCCCTCACAAAGATATTCTTTCATGTATTGGCAGAAAATTTTATTTTTTTTAAAGATTTTATTCATTTATTCATGAGAGACACAGGCAGAGGGAAAAGCAGACTCCATGCAAGGAGCCTGATGTGGGACTCAATCCAGGGACTTGATCCTGGAACTCCAGGATCATGCCCTGGGCTGAAGGCAGGCACCAAACTGCTAAGCCACCCAGGAATCCCCAGCAGAAAATTTTAAAAGAGTGTTTATTTTTGTCATATTGAGAAAAACATGACACATTTTCATAGCTAGTCTTATCATTTGTCTTTGCAAATTTTTAATTAGAAAAAAAATTTAGGGTCCAATTTTACCATAGAAAACTATTTAACATAAATGATATTTTTAGGTGGTTGAGGCTAGTTTATTACTGTATTCCTCAGAGTGAAATATTCTATAATCTCTAATCATAGAAAAAACATTCTAAGAATGTAAGTGTCCTCCTTTGTTGTTATGCTTTTCTGATAGAGTAGCCATATGATCTAGGCAGAATTAGTGTCAGATGACAAGTTATTTTATCCATGACTTTATATATCAAGTGAAAGAATGTATGCTGCCTGCTCTAAGGTTATTGCATGCTTTTTATAATATGTTATTACTTCATGGTAAACTATGTTGAGTCTCACATTACATTTTTCCTGTTTGTAGTACCCTGAAATTCTATGCAAAACTAAGTATATGTGTATATTTATTATCTACATTTCAACAATTTTGAAACAAAAATGACAATCTTTAGTAGCTTGGCATAAGTGTTCATTGTAAACACAGAATCACAGGCTAAAAGTTATTATTGTTTGTCTATTTTTATTATTTTTTGTCTTTCCTAATAGTGGCTACCTCCATGAGAGTTTGGTTGTATTTGTAAACTGAAGAAAAACAAAAATAGGTTCTACATACTTGAATAGTCCAGAGAAATATATTTCACAGTAGGAAATGTGTAGCTTTTCTGACTTCTGACAATAAAGCTCTAATGCTAGTTTACATAAGCTACATGAAAAATCAAGAACAGAAAATGTCATGTTAAAAATGGCAATTTATTTTATGTAGCTTTTAAATTCAAACTCCAACCCAAGGGCAATAATATGGATGAGAGTGGGGAAGGGAAAAATGATTATGGGGTTGCCAAGAACAGGTGGTTCTCTTATACTGGTAGTCTCTAAGTGGACAGAAAATAGTTGAACTGAGAGACAAAAGCTATTCCAGATGATAGTGAATGCTAACAGGAAGCTAAGACCCCAACTCTAATGGCTAGTGCTAGCTAAGCAAATAGAAGATCATGAAAAAAATGAGATTTAAAGCAATGAAGTGCTTACATGATGTGAATGCCACTAAAAATCATTAGGAAAGATTCATACTTGAATAAATAAGAAACAAAAAGGCACACGGTTCCTTCCCCTTCCTTGTCATAAATTTGAGATTTTATACAGTTTGATTTCTAGTAGTACACATGGAGTTACATTTGTCTGCCTCCAATTTAACAATCTTGTGACCTCTTGACATAGGTTACTTATAGCCACATACAAGTTCTAGAGTAGATTAGATACACACTCACTCTACTTTCTATGTAGAAGGCCATGTACTATTTTTATTTCCTCTAGGATTGAAGACTGACTAGGATCGTGCCATCCAAGCTTAACAGTATAGATGTTCAGCATGAATTACAATAAGACAGGGTCTCTTAACCAAGAGGGTTGGGTATGAAGGATGAAGCCTTTCTACTCTCTTGGGGTTTTTCATAGATATTTTAGAAGTGGTGACATCATCTCAAGAATAAAATGTGTGTGTGCAGGGCTTTTTTTTTTTTTTTCTGGAGGGGGTCAGGAAAGGAAGTGGGTAGAACAGAAGATCTAGTTCAAATAGAAAACAGGAAAAAAAGAGCACCAAAAAGAGCTGGTTCAAGATTTCTACTTTGAGAAGAGGCACCTTGATATTTCAGATCGTTTAGCCTGGCACAAACTCTTCTGTCAAAGATGATCTGGCTATTTTTCTTTCAATACAAAAATAAGTTTGTAACCAGTACAAAGCTTAATAGAACCTGGAGAAAGACCAATATATCATGTTTCCACAAACAAGGAAACTTACCAGTTGCCAAACTAGTAACTTTGAAGTTCTACAAGACTCACATGATTACTTGAACTTCAGCAGAAGCACTTGTGGGATGCAAGATGCCCAGTATTACAGTGCATTTGCCCTGTCATAGCACATAGATGGTGAGACCCCAGGGCACTGTTAACACCCCCTTCCCTCATCTCCATTAGCTATCTTCCCCTGATCATATAGTAATTACGGAAGCAAGGAAGGATGGATACTGGCCCCTAGCAGCACAAGGAAGCCCTCCTTGGGCTTCTCCACAAGTCAAGCAGGAAAAGTCAGAATTTTCAAAGTCTAGGGAATCTAAACCTGGTTTTATGGTTTATCCTCAAGCAGTATGGGAGAGGTACCAGTGATTTTCATTCTCAGAACCCATGCTCCTTATGCATACCCAACTTTGAGATTTTTGCACACACATACATGCATGCACACACACATATACACCCCACTGTGCATTGCAGGTGGAGCCTCCCACAGTGAAGAATGGGTCTGGAATATGAAGAAAGTTGAACACTCTAGGTTTAGATGTTTGGATCAAAAATCCTTCAGTACATCTGATGATGTGTGAAGATTCCTTCTGACCCTCTCAGCTATCCTGCCATCCCCTAATTTCTCTGCTCTACCTTCCTGTTCAAGCTCATTTCCAATCTTGCAGTAGAAGGAGAACAAATCAAGGATGAAATACTTAACTCAGAGTCCTCATGGAATATTTTCAAGGTTGAGGAGGGATTCCAAAGGACTCTGGGGCAAAGAATCTACTCTAGGTGACAAAATAAGGCAGTTTAATAGGTCTTATGCTCTGAAGAGATCTTCATGGTGAGAAAGCATGATGAAAGTTTCCCTGATGCACAGATCTGCAGCTGCTCCTGATGTGTTTTATTATTTGAGAACAGTTTACCAATGAGGACACTTTAGGTTCAAATATATAAAATATAAAACTGGCATATTTATATCAAGAAAAAACATGAAGAATGCCAAAGATACGTCACTCTTACACAGCTTGTGCGATAGGCATTCCCAAGTCACAGATATCCAAGGAAACAGAGAAGTAACACCAGATCCATCTGTAGTGGGTTGTGAGTGAGCCCTAGAAGCAACACATTTGCAACTGCTTCCCTAGCACTCCCTTTGTCTGCATCACATCCTATTGCTTGGGGCAGTTCTCAGTCTTCTGGAAGAAGACAAGATGGGGGGAAAACCACGCCCCATGTCTGAGAGATTCCCTTCCATAGAATGCAGCAGCTTCCAGTTTGGGTCTATCAGTCTTGCCTCAAGCTTTATTTTTTCACTCCAGCATAAGATATATTATATATCCCTTTTGAAAGTGAAAGCGACGCACTTATCCAGGCCACTTTCCCACATTTACAGTGAGTCTCATGTGGATTTTTACCTTGGGGATATTTATCTCTTCTACTAAGTCATGGACTTGGGGAGCTCTGCTGCATCGTCTGCCTAGTGAGCAAAGCCCTCTGGTGTGGTGGGTAGGAACTCAAACATCTCTGAGTCCTGTGTGAGCTCTGGGAATCTCTCAGCTGAATCCTATTCAGCTTGTAAGTTCCTGAGAGTTGTTCTTTGCCTGGAATTTTTATGGAGTTTTACCTCGGGCATGCACAATTAAATAATCTGTCATGGCTTTGAGGAGATGCCTGTGCAGATTTCTGGAGTCCTTTCTTAGTGCAATGTTCTCCCCGCTAGTCCAACTACAAATTCTAGCTGTCTGGGTCTCCCCAGCTCCTGCCTCCTGCTTGTACTCACCCTGCCTGCACCGCACAAGTGGGAATCCACATCATTTGTCTCCCTCACCTCAGTGATCACAGCCCTGTGCCGCCTGCGGCCCACAGTTGGTTCTAACATTTCATCCTGCACATTACTATAAGCCACAGTAATGAGAGAGGACAAATTACCCTGGACCAGTTATGGCTGTGGGCAGAAGTCTTGGTGCTTGAACATTTTCAAACTTCATTTCAAGGTTTGCTAAGACTGTTCTGGACCGGCTGTTGTGTTAGAGTTGGTTGAGTCTAATCCTAGGCATGACTCTTCTGGGGTATCTACAGCATGCTGGAGTGTTCCAGGAGGTTTTCCCAGGCTGGTTGATGGGAATTCTAACATCTCGAATCCCCCTGTGATTTCCTGGTCTGGTTCAGCCGACAGCTCCATGATGGGTTTTCTTTGCTGGCCTCATGAGTTTCGCTCTCCACTTGCATAGCTTAGTACTTAGCCAAGGATTCAAGAGTCCACTACATAGATTTCTGGGGTGCTTCCTGTGTTTTGCTTTCTTTTCTCTAGAATTCTGCTCCACAAATCCCAGTCAATGAGGCCTCCCTGAACTCCAGTATGGGCCCTCTCACCTCAGCAAGGCCTCCAGGCTGTGCTTCCATAACTATTCCCCGTAGCACTGCCTTCAAGCACTTCCTGCAGGAAGCCAGGGCAATGGCAGGGCTCCCCTCTTCCATTTCCTCTCCTTAAGGTTGAGTCCTTTCCTCTCCATGGCCCAGCATCTGTTTCATACATTCTGTCTAGTTTTCTAGTTGTTTATGGCGTTTCAGACACCAGATGTCTGACAGTCATGACATATACTAATTTGTGATATCAACATTGACTCTCTTACTCCGCTGTGGTGCTTTGCAATTATAGTTAACATTTATTGAGCATTTACTCCTTGTGCACTTTGTGTATCGAACAGACATTCATGTTTTTAATTTATTGATAAAAAAACTGAGGCCTCAGGAGTTTGGGTAATATGTCTTAGGTCACACTGTTAATAAGCATTTGAGCCAGGAATCAAATGTGTGACAGTCTAACTCCAAAATAAGCCTATTTTTTTTTATCTCTGATATAATAACCTAAAGTGGAATACTAACTTATGCAAATAGGCTAAAAGGCAAAATTCTTATTTAAAAAAATAAATACAATTTCACAATGAGAACTTTGCAAACTGGAAAGCATTATAGAAATATATAAAGAATGATGATGATGATCATGAAGATAATGAGGGCTTGCAAAAGAGGCTTTGGGATGGATTATGCACTCTTACTTGTTATACAGCCTGAGACCTATTTTATCTGAAGAAGGATTTTCTAATCTGGAGTACTGTCCAATGCAGACATTTCTTTGCTATTATTCATTTAGTCCCTGCTGGGGTGGGCTCAAAAAATATAGAGAAAATAGAATGCAATTCCTACTCTGGAAGAGGGTGACAACTCACAGCAGTGCTAACTAGTCCCTCTTTAAATTTATTGCCACAATTCCCAAGTGGGTCCTTCTTACTGCCTGGCAATCCTACGAATTGCTATAAATTACACTCTTACTTTCTGACACGTCTATTTTACATCTTCTCCCCCACCCCAAATGTCCAACATTCCAGCTTCCACCTCACTATTAGCTCATGACATCTCATCTCATTTTGCTTAGAAAATAGAAGCCACAGGAAAAGAAACAGCCTATCTCCCTTGGTACTGAGGTGCCCTGCTTTCCTTCCTGTTAAAATGGATGAATTACTCAGGTGCATTTCAAGCTGTTCTATTTCTGTTCTGAATTCCATCCTTTCTTGCTCTTTCCAGCACTTTATTTGTGCAATTATTCCTTTTCCTTTTTGAATCATTATTTGTCCCTCTTGAGTAGATCATGTTGCATGTAGCTGTTCTATTTCTGCTCTGAATTCCATCCTTTCTTGCTCTTTCCAGCACTTTATTTGTGCAATTATTCCTTTTCCTTTTTGAATCATTATTTGTCCCTCTTGAGTAGATCATGTTTAGCACAAAAACATGCAATTGTTTAACAAGTATATAACCACGTAGACCTTTCTAGATCTCATAATCTGATTTAACTCCTGCACCTGTTCCTCTTTCTCATAACACCTTAGTAAGGTCCCTTCTAAGTTCTCTCCAACTCCTCAAATTTCTTTATGTACTCTTCAGGCTTTCAGGTGTTCCCTTCCATAAACCTGCTCATGGTAAAGACATGTAACCTGCACTCTGACATCCAATCATCAACTTCATGCCATTTCTTAAAGATTTACTCTTTCTTGAGACACGTTATTCACATGTATGCTTCCAGAGCCATCCAATCCTGGTTTTCTTCTCTTTTTTTTTCTATTTTTGATCCTTTTTAATGGATCATCCTTTCTGTGGCCTCTAAATGAAGTTCCCGGGCATATCTCTATTCTCTGTATACATTCACTACCTGGAACCACTGTCAGGTTTATATTTTCAAACCTCAATCTCTACTCATTCTCAAGTTCTTCAGCCTAAGGTTCTCCTCTAGGATGTCTTCTATGTCTTGGGTGGCACAATCAAGTTAAATTGTCTATGAGAGAATTCTTTATCCTCCAAGTTACATCCCTCACACTTTCCCCATTGCGTAAATGCCACCGACCTTTATCCAATTTTTAAGGTCCAAAATTTTGATGTCATGCCTCATTTGCTATCAATCATCATATTACCAGTTCTTCCTGCAAAATATATCCTGAATCAGATCACATCCTGCCATTCTAATTCCTATAACTTTATAGCAAGTCACCTAGATCTCTCAGCTTGGCTATTTTCAGTTGCTTCTGGTTTTGACTTTCTAAAAATCTCTTCTGCACTTGGGATCCAGAGTGCCCTTCTCAAAAATTATACCAGGCCATGTTTCTTCACTACTAGAAATGCTCCGAATACTCCTATCACACATAAATTCAATCCAAACTCTTCCAGGCCCTCACCCTTGCCCACACCCTGGTCTCATCTCTCACCAAGTTTGTCAGAGTGACTTTTTCCAACCTTCTGCACCACCTTTGTTTGAAAATTGCCATGCCCATCCCATCATGAAGGCTTTGCATTGACCCTAATCTCTGCCTAGAAGCTACTTCCTAAGATATTTTCATGCTTATGGCTTCACTCTTTAGTAATCTGACCCAGTGTGATTCCTCAGCTTGGTAATTTCTGATCATTTTAGTTACAGCATTCTCACACATTTACTTGCCATCTCCTTTTTTTTTTTTTTAAATATTTATTTTATTTATTTTTTTTAATTTTTTATTTATTTATGATAGTCACAGAGAGAGAGAGAGGCAGAGACACAGGCGGAGGGAGAAGCAGGCTCCATGCACCGGGAGCCTGATGTGGGATTCGATCCCGGGTCTCCAGGATCGCGCCCTGGGCCAAAGGCAGGCGCCAAACCGCTGCGCCACCCAGGGATCCCTACTTGCCATCTCCTACACCACCACCCCGTCTCATATTTTCTTAGCATTTGTCACTATATGACATATGTTATATATTTGTTTAGTCTTTTATGGTTTCAGTTCTATGAGGATAAAAACACGATTTTCTTGACCGTTGTTTAGAACTTGCTGCCATCAGCCCTGAAGACTACTCTGAGGCTCATCCTGTCCATGCTCTTAGTACTAGGACTGCCTTAGCCCCTGATCCTGCCAATACTGTTTTCTCTAGAGGTTTTTGCTGCCCCATGAGCACTGCCAGAATGGTTTTCACCACCTCTGTTTCTGCATTTGCTGGCTCCTTAGTCAAAAGTAAGTGTGTTATATGTATACATAGTAGTTGTAAAGAGGGCTGGAAAACAAATTTCTGAAAGTTTTAGCTTCCATAGAGAAAGGCAGACTCCATCGACAGAGACTCATATAATAAAAAATACTGCAATATCAAGATGGGTTAGATGCTCACATGCTGATATGTGGCAAACATCCCCTGAAAGGGCCAAGAACTTGTGTCACAATTAATTTAGAAATGGAGAAGGTGACAGAAAGGCCATAGAGAGTTCTGTCACTAAGGACTGAGAGAAGAGAGGTTTTTAAAAATCCTAAGATGCAATCAATTTCAAATGCTATAAACAGAATGAATAATATGAGAACTGAAAAATGTTTGCTGGATTAAGTTATCTGACCAATTATGATTTGGATAATAACCGTTTCCATAGAGTGGCAAGAGCAGACACCAGATTGCAGTGTGTTAGAAGGAAATACAAGAAGTATTGACTTTTATTTATTAAAGCCTCACTGAAGAGAAAGAGGAAAAACACAGTAACAAGAGAAGGGGGAGAGTCAGTGGAAGGTTTTTGTTTTATGACAGGAAAGATATGACTGTGTTTATTTACTGTGGGGAATGGGGTAAGAGCCAAGATAGATAGATTATAGGTCCTGGAGAGAAACTATTATAGTATCTAATGTTTTAATAAACTCCCAAAGGAATTATGAAGGGCTTATTTTAAACGCATGGCAAGATTATCTCATGACTAGAAGAAACTTTATCTTTTACTGCAACTAGAAGAAAGAGTAAAGATGGATTTCTATAGAGTCTAGATAGAGACAGACTTTTTAAGGTGATAGGGAAGAAAAATTGAGGGCAATTTTTTCACTTCCTTGCACCTCTGGCTTCCATTCTGTCTGAAATGAGAGATGTTACTTTCTGAGTTTCACAAGAGAGAGAAGTACACGAGTAGGAACATATAAAAGAAGAGTGATTTGGTTTTAAGAAATCATCAAGGACTGAAGACTATGAGTTCAAGTGGTTCCATTCTGTGATTTTTCATTGTTGAGTAATCTTATTACAGGAGTGGAAAGATGGATTTTTAAAAGTAGATTCAGGCTTAGGATTTTGATAGGTATATAAGACCCCAGGTGAAGGGTCGCTGGAAATAAAAATATTCATAACAGTAGTTTAAGTGCTTGACTCTGATATCTAGATTGATTAGGGATAGTGGTGAAGAAAGAATGGAACTAAAAGATTGAGATGAAATGGACAAAGGGAGGGGCTGGAAATACCCACAAGGATGAAGAATAGTGTAGGGTGACAGCAGAAATGAAGTGAGATAACCATTAGCGCAGGAGAGCAGAGGCTTCCACACGTCAGAAAGGCAGTAATGCTGCATAAAGAGATGGCCAAGTACATGATCGTACAGCTAGGTGAATGGAGTGGAATGGTGTTTCACAATTTTGTAAGTTGGGTTTTTATTTGTTGCTTTGTTTAAACTTAGAACAGTGTCCAATGGGCAGAGTTCAAAGGGTTGGAAGAAGTAGGAAGTGGGAAGTTGTAACATGAAGGAGTAGACGTGGGAAATACAGAAATGCAACAACTGGAACATAGAATATGACAGCTGACAAAGGATTGTATTTAACGGGCCCCAAAGCGACACAGTGAAGGAAACAGTAATGTTAACTAGATTCCAGGTTCCAAACAGAGACTGGACTGGAATAATGTCAATGTTCTTATTAACTGTCTCTGGGTCTCAGTCTTTGGGATTTGGGGGTTATTTGGCACTTGGAGGTTCTTTCTCATTTCTCAAAAATAATTTTCATGAACGTCGAAGAACTTTCAACAGCTTCAAAAGCAATGAAATCAGGGGTTTCCAAGACACAGTGCACTGTTCTAGAATTGCTTAGAGTCTAGAGCATCTCCTAAGGAACCAGCCATGACCTGAATGGTCATATCAGCTCTGGTCTTGAAAATGTGGCAGCATTGTATGGTTTTCACTGTGAGAGGCAGACTGAGGGCAACACTGCCTGCTTCTCCATGGACCCCAGGTCCTGTTCAGATGTGGCACTGATCGCCTCATTCCCTAAGCTGCTCTGATTGTACTTTACTTCTCTTGTCATTACTTGACAACATAAGAGGTTTTGCAGATCAGTTACCAACTAAGATCAGGTGACCCTGACTCTCTGAAATAAAAGTTCTAAAACTTTTTAAATTTCCTTATTAACAAAGATTGATATTCACAGTTTTACTACTTATTTATCTAATATTAAAAAATAGGGGGGGAGGGGCAAGATGGCGGCAGAGTAGGGTCTCCAAGTCACTTGTCCTCAACAAATTACCTAGAAAACCATCCAATCATCCTGAAAATCTACGAATTCGGCCTGAGATTTAAAGAGAGACCAGCTGGAACGCTGCAGTGAGAAGAGTTCGCGCTTCTATCAAGGTAGGAAGACGGGGAAAAAGAAATAAAGACACAAAAGGCCTCCAAGGGGGAGGGGCCCCGAGGAGCCGGGCTGAGGCCGGGGCGAGTGTCCCCAGGACAGGAGAGCCCCGGCCCGGAGGAGCAGGAGCTGCACCAACCTTCCCGGGCGGAAAGGGGCCCGCAGGGAGTTAGAGCAGGACCCAGGAGGGTGGGGATGCCCTCGGGCTCCCTGGGACAGTAACAGGCACCTGCGCCCCGGGAGATGCGCCGAGCTCCCTAAGGGCTGCAGCGCTCGGCGGGACCCGGAGCAGCTCGGAGGGGCTCGGGCGGCGGCTCCGCGGAGGGGGCTGCGCGGCTCCGGGAGCAGCTCAGCGGCGGCGGCTCGGGCGGAGGAAGAAGCTCCGCGGAGGGGGCGGCGCGGCTCCGGGAACAGCTCGGAGGGGCTCGGGCGGCGGCTCCGCGGAGGGGGCTGCGGGGCGGGAGCGAATCCAACAGCGCAGGCTCCGGAGCACAGGGCGCCGGGACACAGCCCAGGATCCGGCCTTCCCCCCGGGACAGGCAGAGGCCGGGAGGGCCCAGGACAGCAAGGACGCTCCTGCCTGGAACTGAGCAGATCAGCGGCCCCGCCCGGGAGCCCCCAGGCCCTGCAGACGGAGAGCCCCGGAGCTACTGCGGGGGCTGACTCCAGGGCTGCAGAGCTGGCCCCGCCACTGGGGTTGTTCCTCCTGGGGCCTCACGGGGTGAACAACCCCCACTGAGCCCTGCACCAGGCAGGGGCAGAGCAGCTCCCCCAAGTGCTAACACCTGAGAATCAGCACAGCAGGCCCCTCCCCCAGAAGACCAGCGAGACGGACCAGTTCCAGGGGAAGTCAAGGGACTTAAAATATACAGAATCGGAAGATACTCCCCGTGGTTTTTGTTTTTGGTTTTTTTTATTTTTGTTTTTGGTTTTTTGTGTTTTTTTTTTTGTTTGTTTGTTTTGTTTTGTGTTTTTTTTTCTTTCTTTCTTCTTGATTTCTGGTTGCTTATCCCACCCCACCCTTTTTTTTCTTTTTTCTCCTTTCTTTCTTTTTCTTTCTTTTTCTTCTCTTTTTCCCCTTTTTTTCTTCTTTCTCTTTTTTCTTTTTCTCTTTTCTTTCCTTCTCTCTCTTTTTCTCCTTTTCCAATACAACTTGTTTTTGGCCACTCTGCACTGAGCAAAATGACTAGAAAGAAAACCTCACCTCAAAAAAAAGAATCAGAAACAGCTCTCTCTCCCACAGAGTTGCAAAATATGGATTACAATTCAATGTCAGAAAGCCAATTCAGAAGCACTATTTTACAGCTACTGGTGGCTCTAGAAAAAACCATAAAGGACTCAAGAGACTTCATGACTGCAGAATTTAGATCCAATCAGACAGAAATTAAAAATCAATTAAATGAGATGCAATTAAAGCTAGAAGTCCTAATGACGAGGGTTAACGAGGTGGAAGAACGAGTGAGTGACATAGAAGACAAGTTGATGGCAAAGAGGGAAACTGAGGAAAAAAGAGACAAGCAATTAAAAGACCATGAGGATAGATTAAGGGAAATAAATGACAGCCTGAGGAAGAAAAACCTACGTTTAATTGGGGTTCCTGAGGGCGCCGAAAAGGGACAGAGGGCCAGAATATGTATTTGAACAAATCCTAGCTGAAAACTTTCCGAATCTGGGAAGGGAAACAGGCATTCAGATCCAGGAAATAGAGAGATCCCCCCCCTAAAATCAACAAAAACCGTTCAACACCTCGACATTTAATAGTGAAGCTTGCAAATTCCAAAGGTAAGGAGAAGATCCTTAAAGCAGCAAGAGAAAAAAAGTCCCTGACTTTTATGGGGAGGAATATTAGGGTAACAGCAGACCTCTCCACAGAGACCTGGCAGGCCAGAAAGGGCTGGCAGGATATATTCAGGGTCCTAAATGAAAAGAACATGCAACCAAGAATACTTTATCCAGCAAGGCTCTCATTCAAAATGGAAGGAGAGATAAAGAGCTTCCAAGACAGGCAGGAACTGAAAGAATATGTAACCTCCAAACCAGCTCTGCAAGAAATTTTAAGGGGGACTCTCAAAATTCCCCTTTAAGAAGAAGTTCAGTGGAACAATCCACAAAAACAAGGACTGAATAGATATGAGGACACTAAACTCATATCTATCAATAGTAACTCTGAACGTGAACGGGCTTAATGACCCCATCAAAAGGCGCAGGGTTTCAGACTGGATAAAAAAGCAGGACCCATCTATTTGCTGTCAACAAGAGACTCATTTTAGACAGAAGGACACCTACAACCTGAAAATAAAAGGTTGGAGAACCATTTACCATTCAAATGGTCCTCAAAAGAAAGCAGGGGTTGCCATCCTTATATCAGATAAATTAAAATTTACCCCAAAGACTATAGCGAGAGATGAAGAGGGACACTATCTCATACTCAAAGGATCTATCCAACAAGAGGACTTAACAATCAATATATATGCCCCGAATATGGGAGCTGCCAAATATTTAAACCAATTAATAACCAAACTGAAGAAATACTTTGATAATAATACACTTATACTTGGTTACTTCAATCTAGCTCTTTCTACCCTGGATAGATCTTCTAAGCACAACATCTCCAAAGAAACGAGAGCTTTAAATGATACACTGGACCAGATGGATTTCACAGATATCTACAGAACTTTACATCCAAACTCAACTGAATACACATTCTTCTCAAGTGCACATGGAACTTTCTCCAGAATAGACCACATACTGGGCCACAAATCGGGTCTGAACCGATACCAAAAGATTGGGATAGTCCCCTGTATATTCTCAGACCATAATGCCTTGAAATTAGAACTTAATCACAACAAGAAGTATGGAAGGACCACAAACACGTGGAGGTTAAGGACCATCCTGCTAAAAGATGAAAAGGTCAACCAGGAAATTAAGGAAGAATTAAAAAGATTCATGGAAACTAATGAGAATGAAGATACAACTGTTCAAAATCTGTGGGATGCAGCAAAAGCAGTCCTGAGGGGGAAATACATCGCAATACAAGCATCCATTCAAAAACTGGAAAGATCTCAAATTCAAAAGCTCACCTTACACATAAAGGAACTAGAGAAAAAGCAACAAATAGACCCCACCCCCAGCAGAAGAAGACAGTTAATTAAAATTCGAGCAGAACTCAATGATATCGAGACCAAAAGAACTGTGGAACAGATCAACAGAACCAGGAGTTGGTTCTTTGAAAGAATTAATAAGATAGATAAACCATTAGCCAACCTTATTAAAAAGAAGAGAGAGAAGACTCAAATTAATAAAATCATGAATGAGAAAGGAGAGATCACTACCAACACCAAGGAAATACAAACAATTTTAAAAACATATTATGAACAGCTGTACGCCAATAAATTAGGGAATCTAGAAGAAATGGACGCATTCCTGGAAAGCCACAAACTACCAAAACTGGAGCAGGAAGAAATAGAAAACCTGAACAGGCCAATAACCAGGGAGGAAATTGAAGCAGTCATCAAAAATCTCCCAAGACACAAGAGTCCAGGGCCAGATGGCTTCCCAGGGGAATTCTATCAAATGTTTAAAGAAGAAATCATACCTATTCTACTAAAGCTGTTTGGAAAGATAGAAAGAGATGGAGTACTTCCAAATTCGTTCTACGAGGCCAGCATCACCTTAATTCCAAAACCAGACAAAGACCCCACCAAAAAGGAGAATTACAGACCAATATCCCTGATGAACATGGATGCAAAAATTCTCAACAAGATACTAGCCAATAGGATCCAACAACACATTAAGAAAATTATTCACCATGACCAAGTAGGATTTATCCCTGGGACACAAGGCTGGTTCAACACTCGTAAAACAATCAATGTGATTCATCATATCAGCAAGAGAAAAACCAAGAACCATATGATCCTCTCATTAGATGCAGAGAAAGCATTTGACAAAATACAGCATCCATTCCTGATCAAAACCCTTCAGAGTGTTGGGATAGAGGGAACTTTCCTCGACATCTTAAAAGCCATTTACGAAAAGCTGACAGCAAATATCATTCTCAATGGGGAAGCACTGGGAGCCTTTCCCCTAAGATCAGGAACAAGACAGGGATGTCCACTCTCACCACTGCTGTTCAACATAGTTCTGGAAGTCCTCGCCTCAGCAATCAGACAACAAAAAGACATTAAAGGCATTCAAATTGGCAAAGAAGAAGTCAAACTCTCCCTCTTCGCCGATGACATGATACTCTACATAGAAAACCCAAAAGCCTCCACCCCAAGATTGCTAGAACTCATACAGCAATTTGGTAGCGTGGCAGGATACAAAATCAATGCCCAGAAATCAATGGCATTTCTATACACTAACAATGAGACTGAAGAAAGAGAAATTAAGGAGTCAATCCCATTTACAATTGCACCCAAAAGCATAAGATACCTAGGAATAAACCTAACCAAAGAGGTGAAGGATCTATCCCCTAAAAACTATAGAACACTTCTGAAAGAAATTGAGGAAGACACAAAGAGATGGAAAAATATTCCATGCACATGGATTGGCAGAATTAATATTGTAAAAATGTCAATGTTACCCAGGGCAATTTATACATTTAATGCAATCCCTATCAAAATACCATGGACTTTCTTCAGAGAGTTAGAACAAATTATTTTAAGATTTGTGTGGAATCAGAAAAGACCCCGAATAGCCAGGGGAATTTTAAAAGAAAACCATAGCTGGGGGCATCACAATGCCAGATTTCAGGTTGTACTACAAAGCTGTGGTCATCAAGACAGTGTGGTACTGGCACAAAAACAGACACATAGATCAATGGAACAGAATAGAGAACCCAGAAGTGGACCCTGAAATGTACGGTCATCTAATATTCGATAAAGGAGGAAAGACTATCCACTGGAAGAAAGACAGTCTCTTCAATAAATGGTGCTGGGAAAATTGGACATCCACATGCAGAAGAATGAAACTGGACCACTCTCTTGCACCATACACAAAGATAAACTCAAAATGGATGAGAGATCTAAATGTGAGACAAGATTCCATCAAAATCCTAGAGGAGAACACAGGCAACACCCTTTTTGAACTTGGCCACAGTAATTTCTTGCAAGATACATCCACAAAGGCAAAAGAAACAAAAGCAAAAATGAACTATTGGGACTTCATCAAGATAAGAAGCTTTTGCACAGCGAAGGATACAGTCAACAAAACTAAAAGACAACCTACAGAATGGGAGAAGATATTTGCAAATGACATATCAGATAAAGGGCTAGTTTCCAAAATCTATAAAGAACTTATTAAACTCAACACCAAAGAAACAAACAATCCAATCATGAAATGGGCAAAAGACATGAAGAGAAATCTCACAGAGGAAGACATGGACATGGCCAACAAGCACATGAGAAAATGCTCTGCATCACTTGCCATCAGGGAAATACAAATCAAAACCACAGTGAGATATCACCTCACACCAGTGAGAATGGGGAAAATTAACAAGGCAGGAAACAACAAATTTTGGAGAGGATGGGGAGAAAAGGGAACCCTCTTACACTGTTGGTGGGAATGTGAACTGGTGCAGCCACTCTGGAAAACTGTGTGGAGGTTCCTCAAAGAGTTAGAAATAGACCTGCCCTACGACCCAGCAATTGCACTGTTGGGGATTTACCCCAAAGATTCAGATGCAATGAAACGTCGGGACACCTGCACCCCGATGTTTCTATCAGCAATGGCCACAATAGCCAAACTGTGGAAGGAGCCTCGGTGTCCATCGAAAGATGAATGGATAAAGAAGATGTGGGCTATGTATACAATGGAATATTACTCAGCAATTAGAAACGACAAATACCCACCATTTGCTTCAACGTGGATGGAACTGGAGGGTATTATGCTGAGTGAAATAAGTCAATCGGAGAAGGACAAACAGTGTATGTTCTCATTCATTTGGGGAATATAAATAATAGTGAAAGGGAATATAAAGGAAGGGAGAAGAAATGTTGGGAAATATCAGGAAGGGAGACAGAACATAAAGACTCCTAACTCGGGGAAACGAACTAGGGGTGGTGGAAGGTGAGGAGGGCGGGTGTTGGAGGGGAATGGGTGACGGGCACTGAGGTGGACACTTGACGGGATGAGCACTGGGTGTTTTTCTGTATGTTGGTAAATTGAACACCAATAAAAATTAATTAAAAAAATATTAAAAAATATGGTATGTCTATCCGGTTATATTTATTTAAAATCAGAAATATTAACAATACATTGAAATGTGTTCTTGAAATATAACCAGACAGTCTTTCCCTCAGTATTTATTATTCATAATCCGATATTTTCCTGTGAAACTTTTTTTTAAATTTTTTTTTATGATAGTCACACACAGAGAGAGAGGCAGAGACACAGGCAGAGGGAGAAGCAGGCTCCATGCACCGGGAGCCCAACGTGGGATTCGATCCCGGGTCTCCAGGATCCCGCTCTGGGCCAAAGGCAGGCGCCAAACCGCTGCACCACCCAGGGATCCCTTTCCTGTGAAACTTTAAGTATACATTTAACATCGTTTAAAATGTTTCAGGTCAGAGTGTAACTGAATATATGATAATTTCTAGTCCAGTCCAGATACTGTGATGAAATAATATTTCAGTAAAATCTGTCTCCAGGAAAGGGATCTGGCATATGAATAAGCAGATGAGAGATATATTATTACATTATTCAAGGGGGTTATTTTTCTTTCAACGTGCAAGTTATGCAAACCTTAGGAGTTTGAGAAATGAAATTGCACTGGGTTCCTATTACAGAGATAAGTGCAAATGATTTGGAGAACATTATCCAGAAAGATCCTAAAAGGCACCATTTAGGGACCCATGGGTGTGCTTGAGTACTTGCACTAATACAAAGTGTCTTAGTCTGCTTGGGCTGCTATAAGCAAAATGCCACAGCCCTGGTGACTTATAAGCAACAGAAGTTTATTTCTCATAGTTTTGGAGGCTGGTAGGGCAGGACCAGAATGTCAGCATGGTCAGTAAGGGAACTCTTCTGGATTGCAGTCTTCTCTTTGTATCTTCCTGTGGCAAAAAGGGGGTAGGGAGCTCTCTGAGTTCTCCTTTATAAAGCACTAATCCCATTCATGAAGACACCACACTCATGATTTAAGCACCTCCCAAAGGCACCACCTCTTAACACCATTGCTTTGGAATTAAAGTTCCAACGTGTGAATTTGGGGGAGAACATAAACTTTCAGACCATAGCTCAGGAGGAAGGGTGCTCACAGCATTTCCTTAGATTTAGTAAGTCTCCCAAACAGAACTTGACTAGGCTGAAAATCAACTGACAGGCCATATAATTTTTTATTCATAAGTTTTCTATAAAGAAAGGCCCAACAGCTGTTTCTACTGCACCTGTCCCCCACAACCAGATGGTAGGCACTGTGATGATAAGGTCTAGGTCTTCTTTATGTTTCTTCTCTCTGGGGGAATAAACACAGTGAGGGCTGTGAGGTTTTTCTACTGCTTCTCACACAATCTGAATGGAATTTTGGGGAAGAGTGGAATGTGGTGTATGTCAAAAGTTATCCCCATGCCATGTGATGAGCTAGAATGGATGCTAGCTATGCCTTCCCCATCCAAATTATTCCTGCTTCATTTTTATTTTTTAATTATTTTTCAATTTATTATTTTTTTATTTTTATTTTTTTACTAAGGAGCATAACCTTGCCACATTAGACACTCCGTTTACTCATCTGTAAAATGGAGTCAGGTAATACCGACCTCCTAGAAATATTGTAGCAAATAACTGACAGCTAAGAACTCACATGGTGATGAGCAATGGACCCTCCAGACATAATGGGTAGGTTGGGCCCCAGTCAAGTGATTACCATGGTGATCCTTCAGGTGTAATCCATGTAGCACCTGGCATCTAGAGAATCTCTGTCCTCCCTGTCCTGGCCTCGAAAGGGTCTACAGCCTTTCAAATGGGGATTCAGGATGCTCCTGAAAATGATTTTCTTTCTACTCTGGATGGGGGGCTTCATCTTCTGTTTATCTCCAGTATGGAAATTCTGGCCAAGTAGGAGATAGGAGCCACACAGTAGGCTAATCAGAGGCATTTAATATAAGAAGTATTAATTTTGATAAAGAATGACTATGAGATATGAGGGCACTCAATATACTAGTCTAGTAATAAAGGAGAAAACCCAAAGGAGAGGGTTGGAGGATGTGTTGGCATCCTTGGAGAACATGTGGATTAGGTCAAGGTTGGCAGAAAACTTTGGTGGCTTGGCCAGGTTGGAACTGGTTTAGTAGCTGCAGGCAAGCACTAGGTTCTCTTCAAGAGTTGGAATGGGGGATCAGGCTATTTCCATGGGCTCCAGTGGGCTTCCAGACACTAGAGTTGTACCTGCCTTCAGAGCAGGCAGGTCAGAAGGGGATTTCAGTGGGAGGTGCAGCTTTGTGTGGACCCCTGAGCCCAAATAGCTGCAGACAGGCCATGTGAGGGCTTTGATTCCATGCAGTGAGGAGACTGCAAGATTTGGAAGAGATTGTAGTCTGGGGCCACCACAAAGGCAGGACATGAGACGGGGCCCCCTCATCCCATGTGGTCTCTCCATGGCCTTCTACTGGCATGGTGCTCACTTGGGAAGAGAAACTTGCAGGAATTTTCTTGATCACAGACCACCTACTGAAGGGAGTGCTTGGAGCTGAGAGATGAAAAATAACACTTGCATTTGAGGCAAAACCTATATGTCAACTTATATCTTTTCTAAATTTCCAGTTTTATTTATGAGATTGCTATTTATATTTATGAAGCATAATTTGCCCACAGAAGGAATTGCAATAGAATGCCTCATAGAGTCAATCTAAAGTATTTTTTTTAAAGATTTCATCTATTTATTTGAGAGAGAGTGAGAGCGCACAAGTGAGGGAAGGGGCAAAGAGAGAGGGAGAGACAGGCTCCCTGCTGAGCAGGGAGCCCTGTGTGGCTGAAAGCAAGGCTGAATCTGAGGACCTAGGAACACGACCTGAGCCAAAGGCAGACACTCAACCGACTGAGCCACTGAGGCACCCCAGGCTCAACTATTTGATCTTAAATGAAATTTGAAGCACAGCAACTTGGATTATGCACATAATTCCTGGAACCCTTCTACCCCAGAGAGCACTGTTAAACTTTCTTTGTCTCTGTTTTACACACAGCAAAAGAGGGATGATGATGTTCACATCTGCTTCCACGTGTCACTGTTTGGTGAGTCACATGAACAGAAGTGTGGACAGTTCTCAGGAGCTAGCTGATGTCAGACTCTGCACAGTTGGCTCCTCATCACTGATAGGCTGACCATCACACTAAACCTTTCAGAGATTGGTTAGAGGTATATGTATCTTGTATGAATCCTTCTCTGACTGCTGTAATGATCACTGGTTGTACATAACTTCCTTTTTTTCTAAAAAAGAGATTTTGAGTCATTTAATGCAGAATACTGAACTTTCCATTGAAAATGAGCAATCCATTCAATGGAGGTGGTGATGCATCAAAGGGCTGATGTTTTGAGAGAAACTGAATCTAACCCTCTGAGTATTATCTTTTCTTTGATAATGACTAAGAACCTAGACCACAGACAGAATAAAAACCACATCTAACAAGTGTTCAAGGAGCTGGTATTGTGGTTAAAGCATTGTGGTAGCTACTGGAGTATCTCTAACAAAGAAGCTTAAAATCTAGTTCAGGGTGTCGTGCCTGTTTCCCAGATCACTGTGGCATCAGGGGGATGGAACAGGTCCACCTCTGGGCACTCAAGGAAGGGCCTTTGTGAGCTACTAATAGCTGTGGCTGATGCCGGTCCTTCTGTCTTCTCTGTTCATGTGGTGGAAAAAACTGGAATTCATTCAAGCTATTTCAAGAGTATGCAACGTGAGAGGAAGAATCATCTAAAGAGCAGCCGTTAAGTTGAAATACTTGCAGTTGGCTGCTGGTGTGGGAGTTTTCAGGTTCTGGAATTAGTTAACTGAGGTCAGGGCCATAGACTAACCCCAATGGGGGCTCTTCTAGGGCTTGGGAATAAAATGCCACCAAACTGTATCTATTTTCCATTGTGTTTTTTTCATGTGTGCTTCAGTATCACTCTTCCTAGAGATAAGTTATTCTTCTAAATGTTGTTACCACTCAGATATATTAAAGACTTGGAAAGCCATTGCACAGATTCAGGTAGGAGGTGGAGGGAGCCAGGTGGAGATGGCAGTGGTTGACTTGTAGTGTGAAATTTTCATTAGTGGAAGTGCAGTAGCGTTATTTATGTGAGGTCAGGCCAACTAGCCTCTTGCAGCTTAGATTGCATTGATTTGTGCAACACCACTAACAAATAAGGTTTCTTTTTTTAAAGGGGATTAGATATGCTTTTCTCATTGTTGGAACTTCAAATATAAATTAAGGAAACAGTAGCAAAATCATAAATATAAGTTCAAATGAAGAAGTGGCAACAAGCATGTCTGTCTGTGTATGTGTGAGTGTGTTTACAGGAAAATGAATAGACCATTACCGTACATATTGGAACATGCCCCCAAAGGAGGCATGTTCATTCTTCACATTTAAACCTAGCTTGTTCCAATGTGCCTGTTATGAGAGCTCCCAGGGATGCTGTGTCCATGTTGTGAGAACCACTTCACTGGTCCTATCCTTTCCAAAAGCAGTGCAAGGCCAGCATAAGTGATGGAAGAACCTGGATCAAAACTGGGAAGGCAACTCCTGTCCTAGTTATACTCGAACTTGTGATAACCTGTGCTATCACATTGCTTTGCTGGACTGCTGCTCACTCATCTAAAAAATAAAGAGCTACAATGCGATAATCCCCCTGTCCTTTTAAGCACAGACATTGTGCAAACTGCTTTTAAGGTAATGACAAGAAAGACACAAGCAAAGAGATTGTGCTTGTCATGACCTCCCCATCATTATATCCTCTTCCTTGAAAGAACACAGAAGATACAGCTCAGCATAGCTCCAAACTATTGAAAGCACTCCGTAACTTATTACACTGATGGGAGGTGGGCAGTTGTAGCAAGGGCAAGTGCTGAAGTTTTCAGCCTGAATTCTCTCCTTGGACCTAAACACCTCCCAGCATGAGCTTTGCAGAGACAGACAACTTCTCCAGGGTCTTAGCACATGCCTTCATGTCTGAGGGCTCTCATTTTAGGGCATGAATGCAAAGAAAGTAATAAAGACAAAAACTATATTCCATTTAATACACAAACATTTTTTTATATCAACGCGTGCTACCAAACTTGAAATACCATCAGCACAAGATTTTCTTAAAAAATCATTTGAGTGAGAGCATTATTAATCTCTATCATGTAATCTATGTATTTCCTGGCATTTGGCTGAGTTCTGTAATTTTACTGCATTTTACCACTGTGGCTTGTTCTCCCATCTATTCCCATTTTCTCCTGTTGTAATGTTAAATTACAGCTGATCTTTCCCAATCTTACCTTTACTTCCCCAGAGAGAGAGAGAGAGTCATTCTATATAGCCCTAGATCCTGAGAATTCCAAAGCACAGTTATTATGTCTAGAATAAAAAGCTGCTTCTTTCTGTTAGAAAAAGCAGTGGGTAATGCTTCTAAGTAGTTATCTTCCTTTGGCAGGGGGGACGGGCAGGACAGCTAAGAATCGAGAGCTAAAGAACCCAGAAAGTCTTACATTTATCTTATATTTGGCTAATATAGAAATAGTTAAAAGCTTTTGCTGTTACAGACCAACAGAGAAAGAATGATGGCAATCCTTACTAATAGGACCTGCTCAATGCTAGAAACTGTGCTAAGAGTTGTGATGTCTTATTTGATCTTCAACCCTTCCCTGATTCTTCAACCCTATGAATTTGGTATTTATGCCCACATTTTTGAAATGTTTTATAGTTACTTGGTGTCAAGGTTAGGACTTGAATGCAGGTTGAATGACCCTGAAATATCTGTTTTTAAGCATTTGTAAACTTTTCACATCAGAACAAAGGAAGCCAGGGTGAACAAGAACATACAAGAACTATTTAAATTCAATAATGATTCTTGGCATAGATGCATTGTGATGTTTCTCCAATTGCCATAAATCAGAACTTGAAATTCTTGAAAATGGGTTTTCATTTAATAATCAAACATTTGCCTGCCCACAGTTTAATTTAGTTAGGCAAACCTGTCTTGGACACCTGCTGTGTTCAAGGCAGGCAGCTAGAGATTAAAATACAAAGTCAATAAGACGGTCTCCACCCTCCAGAAAATACAGTTCTGTTCACTAACTATATAATCTGACAGTCAGAGTGGTATAAAAGAGACACAAATACAACACTTGGTGAGCAAAAAAAGAAGTGCTATATTCTGACTAAAGAGAAGGGAAGCTTCATAAAGAAGGTAACATTTGAGCTGAGCTTTAAAGGTTATATTCAAAGATTTTTTTATCTTGATAAATTTGATGTTTTGGTTAATTTTCAGTGTGATCTTTTCAAGCCTAAAGAGACAGTAAAATATAGAAAAGACACAATATTTTAGAGGTTAGCTGGATCCACATCCAACTTTATTTTTTACTCGTTGTGCAGTTTGACCAGTTCTATAACCTTTCTGTATCTTGTCTGTCTAACCCACACACAAGGGCCAATAAAGCTGTCTGTCTCATGGTCTTGTACTATGTGAGGGTTCCATAAATGTTTGTAAAATGGCCTTTTTGCAAGTTGGGTTAGACTTGTCATTCAGTATTTAATCTAAAAATAGAAATTAGGGTCAATGGTTTTAAAATATTGATTTCTAAGGCCTGACACAATAATAAGTAATTATGGAAAACATTGATACATGAGTTTACCTTCTTCCAGAAAATTTTATCAGGTAAAGATTAAAGGACATGGATTTGGAGCTACAAATCTGACTACTCAGGGCCACACAGTTTTATGATTCATACAGATGACTGGTCTATGCAAAGTCTGGATGGACTCATTTATTTATTTATTCAGGATAATAATCCATAAATTCGAACAATCTTGGAGCATATAGGATCATAAGCAACAGAACTGGTAGAAATTGTAGACAGCTCAATTTAGAAAAGACTTGAAGTTGAGAGCACACATATTAATAAAGGAAAAACATATGGAGAGTGATGTTTTAATAGGAATCAATTAATGATATTACGTTTTAACTGGAATGACAGATTTATAAAAGAAAGTTTTTAGAAAGTGAAATCACAAAACTAGTTGATTAAAAGAATGCCACAAAGAGATACAGATGGGCAATAAGCACATGAAAAGATGCTCAACACCACTGGCCCTCAGGAAAATGTAAATCCAAACCCCAATGAGATGTCACTTCATACCCAAGAGGCTATCTATAATCAAAAAGACATCTAATAAGAAGTGTTCGCAAATATTTGGAAAAATTGGAGCCCTTGGGGTTTGGGGATGCAATATGGTGCAGATTCTCTGTAAAATAGTTTTGTCAGTTCCTCAAAAAGTGAAACAGAGTTACCCTGTGACCCAGCAATCGTCCCCTAGATGAATAAGCAAGAGGGCCCACATAAGAACCTGTACAGGAAACTATACCAGAAAGTATAAACCACCAACCAGTTCTTTGTCCCAGTTGATGTCCATCAATTGATAAATGGATAAATAAAATGTGGTTTGTCTGTAAAAGGGAGTGTTACTGGGATCAGGAAGGAATGAATGACTGGTACTTGCTGCAGCATGAATGAACTTTGAAAACATGGTGAGCTAAACCAGTCGTAAAATGCCGTATGTGGTGTGATTCCACTTGTATGAAACGTCCAGAATAAGCACAACTATATAGAAAGTAGATTATTGGTTGCCCAGGGCCAGCTAGGGTGGAGAGAAATGAGGCATGACTGCTAATAGGTATGGGTGTTACGGGGGAGGGGGTGTATGATGAACATATTCGAAAATTTGTAGAGATTATAGTTGTACAAATCTGTGAATATACTAAAAAGAACATCAAATTCCATTATATGGTGTATAAATTATATCATCATAAAACTGTTAGTAAAAAGATTGCCACAGGTGCTATAAATTTAGATTTTAACAGAGTGTTTGATGGCATTGCGATAGTTCTTTTGAAACAATCTCAGCAGTCACTTATAGCACAAATAACATTACCTGCATTAAAAAAAAAATGCTGATTGGAAGCCTGGGTGGCTCAGTTGGTCAGGCATCCAACTTTTGATTTCGGCTCAGATCGTGATCTCTGGATCATGAAATCCAGCCCTGCACTGGACTCCTCACTTAGAGCAGAGTTTGCTAGATTCTCTCTCCCTCTCCTTCTATCTCTCCTTGATCCAGCATGTTCTCTCTTCCTCTCTCTAAAACAAGTAAATAAATCTTTAGAAAAGATTATTGGATGCAGAGCCTTGGGGGCAGAAAAGAAAAGAGAAGAAAAGAAATTATCAGTGGAAACAAAGAAAAACATGGAAAAAACCTGCAGAAAATCTCATGTAAGGTTTTATCCTAATGTTTAACAGAAAAGGGCCACCATGTTGTCACCTTTTTCTGAAGAATTTTCACTTGTTTTCATCAAAAATCTTCAGCGATAGCAAAGAAACTTTTATCGCTATGCCTTTAAGATGATATTTCGGACTAAGAAAGAAGCAGATGCAGGTCAAAGATAAATGTCCTGAAATTGCAATGCAAAGAGCACAGTGGAAATCAGGCTCCCAACCCCCTTTCCGTTGGTGCTAGGACCTCCGTGACTCAGTCAGTGCTGGGTTGCAATTGTCAAGCAAGAACCCTATCATTGCCCTTTTCCAAACCTAATTGTTCCCTCTCTAAATCCAAGAGAGACAGTCAGAAACACAGGAGCAAATGAGAGAGCCAAAATAGCTTCTAATTGCTGCTCCTAAAACAATGCACTCTCTCAAAGAAAAATCCCAGGAGTTAATTAAAAGCTGTGGAAGTGTCTTTATGTTGCTGATGCTTCTGTGCTTCAGTGCTGATGACTGCATTTCCAAAAGGGCTCAGGCACAAGGAGATGATTGCTAGGTAGGTGCTAGGCTTTCCCTAAAAAGTATATAATTTAAAAATTATATATATATATATATATATATATATATATATATATATATATATATCTGCATGTGGTCACCATCACACCTAAAGAGATTTTGATCATTTGTGATGGTGCTTCCCCCCCCCCCCATTTGTTATCATCTTTTTGTGATACTTAAAACCTTACCAAATAATATAGAATTAGAAATAGAATTGCCAAGTACATGGTGGAAAGAAACTTTTGTAGAGTTTGGATATGTTGAGATGTATTTGGTGAAACTATCTCGAACTCAAATAAACCTGGAGAAATTAATGCACTGTGAACTGGGCAGAGATTGCTTACCACAACTTTGTTAATGCTCAAAATGGAGTCAAGAGCAGCACTTACGATTGGGTCAGTAATATTTTTGCCTGGGATGCACATGGGTTGGTGCAGTTTGGTGAAAGGACTCTAAATAAATAAAGTACATGATCTGCTTCCATGGCCCCAAAGAGAGATCTAGAGCCTCAGGGCTCAAATTTCTCCCTTTTTAAATGAAGGCTTTGGACTTGACATTTTTTCCAGTAGCCTTTAGTTCTTCAGACACCTCTGATTCCAGATCAGTAATAAAATTAGTCAGAGGAGACAAGTCACTTTCTCTTATTTGGGAAATAATGAAGATTTATTTGTATTTAGAACCAAAGACACCATTTAGCAAAAGATCATTTTTTTAAGCTTTCTTAAGTATTTCATTTCTGAAATTCAGTCCGTGCAGAGGCTTGGGTCACTTTATCTTCAATAAGTGCCTCTCTATTGCCTTGAGCTTCTAGGTACATGGGAAGATGGGGAGAAATCCCAGGCCCAAAATGGATTGCATGAGTGTTCATATTTGTCTTGATCTCTCTGGGATGCTTCCTGCATTTTTTGTCTTTTACTCACTTTTAAAAGAACCACCCAATAAGCATTGAACATATGGCCATTTCTAGAGGATTGAAAAATGAATAGGTCATATTCTCAGACCTTAGGGTTCAGATTGTACTTTGGCAGACAGACTAACGGACCAGTAATTACCCTCATCACTGAGTCTGCTATTTAAAAATGGGTCTGGGTAGCTTTAAACACACAAGAAAGACTCAATCAATTGCCATATGGTACAGGGTTAAATTCTGCTCTGTTGAAACAAAAGGCAGGATGATTTCTAAGTTGGGCTGGGCCAGTGGAAAAGTACTGGAGGACATTACGGGGAGGCTGGCCAATGAGATGAGGCTGTGTTTGAGAACTGGCTCTTCTGGAAGAGGCTCCTTCTCTTCCCCAGAAAGGGAGAGATCAGGGGTCTGTCCTTTTATGATTACATTTCAAAGGGATAATGACCAGGTCTTTGAAAAAGACAATGCTGGGCTATAAAAATGGCAAGATGCTTTCTATTACACAGGGCAGAGAAAGGATTTACAACTGCAGGTTTTCTAAAGTAAATGCTTTAAAGAAAGGGAGGGGAGACTAGGGACCTGTAATCAGGACAAAGCTGTCCAAAGCTTAATCCAGCTGAGGGGCACGTTGAGGCATCTTGGCCAAGATAAGAGGAGAAGAACGGGTTCCTGAGGCAGACAAAAAGCAGCTCCCCAGAGGAAGATCCAAATAATGAACTCTCTTTCCCCGCGGGTTACTTCTGTTCCATCATGGTATCATAATCAAAGTTTTAATGAGCAGTTTCCCAAGAACCAGAGGAAAAGCAATTATTGTGACTTACGAAGCCCTGGATCCATGACTGTGTGAGGTGGTGGCCTGATTAAAATGAAATGCGTCTCTTCTGATCTCTGTGCATACTCCAGGTACCTCATGTTATTGCTGACTGTGAACTCAACATAAATGGTGTGTCTGCCTGCACACAGTGTGGTTGGGTGAGGGGCAAGGAGGTGCCTGACGGCAAGGAACAGAAGAGCAGAAACTCAGAGAAGACAGGCTCATGGCTGGTTGAAGAATGGCTCATCCTTATGGTCACGCCAAACCCTTGTGAATGCTGTGTAATGACACGGCCTTACTTGGAGCTTCCATAGGTAAGGACTCTGTGAGCACTGCTCCACCAGGATAATGAGAGGGGAATGAAATCTCCACCTGAAGGGATGCTGTTGAAGATGAGGCCGGGTGGGTGGGGCCTAAGTGGAGCAGGTGCATCTGTGCGCTGTTTCCTTTATGTCTATTTGTTTGTATTTTTATTTATTTATCTTTTTAACAGCCTGATGAAGGATCAATAAAGGAAGCATTTGAAAAGCTTATCTGGAAATGACTTTACTTTTAATTTTTAAAGGGCAGCTACCATGAAAAGGATATCACACACATACGCACATTCACACAAGTATCTGAGACTAATATTGAAACAAAACGATACTTGTATGTCCTGTCCCTCTCTTTTCTTTAAGCACCTAATCTATGCACCACTAACTCAGAAGCATTATTTCCAGCCATATTCACTCAACAGTTTTATTTAAGAGCTATATTCAAGTCTGTCAGGAAGACTGTGTCAAGATGTTCAACAAGTCAAGTTCATTTCCCTTCAAAAGTAGTATTTTTTGTCCCACTCTTCATGTGGATAGCAGCAAAGCTTTAATTTAGGGTTCAAAGCCTAGTTTCAGAAATGTGTCCTTGTGAATTTAAATCTTTCTGTGGACTTTTAAAACATAACTCTCTGTACTTGTGAGTACTTTTTTTTATGCCTTAAGATGGGTACAAAGATTAGGTATCAGTTAATGAATTTAATGCATATCAGTAAGAGAAAATTAAAGTGATATAAAAGGAAGAGATAAGAAATGCTGTGCAAGTGAGCAGAAAGAAATGGAGAGAGATGGAGAGGGGATTAGGGAGAATTAGGGAAGAGGTATAAGGATAGGGGAAGGAATATGGGGTGGCCCTGCCCTGCTTGGCACCAGCCTGAACAAGACTTTATAACAAACATGGGGCTGTGCCTCAGGACAACCAGTAGGATATGATCTCCGGTCCTTCCAGGCACCTGCACTCATCCCCCCCATGCACACCTGTTACGATACCTCATGCAGAAGTAAGGGAGTAGAAGAGTAAGACCAGAACAAGAATTAAAGAAAGTGGCTATAATGAAGGAAACAGATCTGAATTAGTGTCAATTAGGTAGTAATGTGATAAGCCAATGAGCTAAGGGGTTTCTACATATTTAGAATTTAGAGATTGAAATTGGCCGAGAAGAATGTCAAAGTTGATCCAAAAAAAAAAAAAAAAAAACCCCAAGTGACATTGTTTGAGAGCATAGGGATGGCTGATTTCAATTTCCAACTGACTATCAAATCAGCATTCAGTTGAAATTTCTCTTATTACTGTACTACAAAAGTTAAAAAATTCACCAAATACATTGGAAATGGCCAATTTGCCATGTACTTAGTACAAGTTTTTGAACATTTCAGAATAATAAAACAATGTCAGAATCCATCAAATATTATCTTCCCTTAGCAAGACTTCCTCAGTTCAGAGACCTCTCAAGAAAGTGATGTAGATAGAAGCTAGAGTTACCAATTTACTAAAGTACTTAATGAAATCATGTTCACTGAGAAAACATAAAGCATTGGATTTGTTTACCATGGACAAAAAAACAATGAGAGGGACTCTTTATCATCATGCTCTTGTCAACAAGAGTGAAGGATTAGTGTTACTATCTGATGCAAGTGACAGGATTCTAAGAAATAAGTAATCTGAAAGTTGACTTGACATTCCACTGGACATTCAAGTATTCTGATGGCCAAATATGTGACACCCACTGGGCCAAGACTTCACAGGTATTTTTATTAATATTTACAAGAGATCTGTGGGTCAGGTACTCCTGTTCGACTTTTATACATGAGCCAGCTGTGCCTCATGTGTGTTAAAATGCCCACTCATACTCACTCCTGCCAGAAAATAAGGTAAAATTTAAACCCAAGTATTCAGCTGTCAGTTTTTGTATCATACCACTGTTTTCTTACAATTCCAGTAAAGTGACTCCATGCAGAAGAAAGCAATCAGTAATTCCTAGATACCTTTAACCTCATGGCCTACTTTCATTTTAGTATTTACTTGAAGTTTTGTCTTTCAACCAAACAACTTTTAGAATGTGCATTTTACCACATTATACAGCTGTTTTATTTTTAATATACAAATATAATGAGGATTTTACAACTTTTGTAGTAAAATTGATAATGTAAGAAGATACACAGCATGTACTCTGGGTTCAAAGACTATCTTCACCCAAACCCATGTGTTAGAAGATGGGGAGGGTCATGCACCCTTGAGACATTGCACTTGGTAATAATATATCTTTGGTTTAAATTTAAGAAGAGGAATTTTGATGAAAAGAATCTTATCTAATATTACATATATTTTAATATGTACTTTTTCCGTGAAGTAAAAAGTATTATTTATCAAGTAAATAAAAATCTTTAAGGAATACTTTCAAGCCCATTCATGGGGAGAAGATAATAAATCTGTCTTTAGTAGGTATGTGTTCCTTCCAGATTCATGTCCCCAGTGACACTGATCAGTATAGACCACTTCTTCACATTCATACCTCATAGGGCCCTCATGCACTCAAAGATTTTTGCCTCAACCATCCACCACTCATCCATCAGTTCATTCACTTGTAAACATTTCTTGAACACTAATTACGTGCTAGTTATAAAGGTAAGAACTTAAAAAATAGATAAAGAAGTCTCCGATTTTCAAGAAGTTTACAGTAGTACAGTTAAAATATGTTTAATTTCCTAACTGGCAGAAAGAACTACGTTCACTATAACCATTGTCACATAATGAGCCACATGACAGAAAATCCAATATATATAAATATTTGGAGTACATGAGTAGGACAAGGGTCAGAGGGAGAGGAAGAGAGTGAATATCAAGCAGACTCTGCACTGAGTTGGAGCCCAACCCAGGGCTCAATCTCAGGACCCTGACATCATGACCTGAGCTGAAATCAAGAGTCCAATGACTAACCAACTGGGCCACTCAGAGCCCCGTTACCTGCCTCTTTTCTTTTCTTTTTCTCTTTCTTTCTTTTTCTTTCTTTCTTTCTTTCTTTCTTTCTTTCTTTCTTTCTTTCTTTCTTTCTTTCTTTCTTCTTTCTTTCTTTCTTTCTTTCTTTCTCTCTCTCTTTCTTTCTTTCTTTCTTTCTTTCTTTCTTCTTCTCTTTTTTTTCTTTTTTTCCCTATTTCTTGAATTTATAATTGGTTTTCTTTAGCATATCTAAGGCTCAGCAATGCGGAGATGATAATATACAAGAACACAGTAGCATTATATAATAGGTATAGCTTAATGGGCAACATTAAAAAATCCAGACCAACTATTCTAGGAAAGATCTAGGAATTCCTCTCTAACACAGTTCTCCAAAATCTTCACCTAGGATCTTCTCTTCTGTAGTGAATATATTTATTTGAATATACTTTTTAAAAGGACACATGTATTCCAAGGATTAGAGGAAAATTGTAAGAAAACCTCCTACTTTGTTCCATTTCTCTATTTCGATGTACTTAACACAATTAGCTCAGGGAGAAAAGGGAAAGGTTGGTACACATAGTAAGTTCCATGCTGTGTCTCCTTGGGGCAACAGGCCCTCAGCTGTTGGATAAACAAAAGCCCTGAACACCTCTAGCTCCTTCAATTGATGCAGAATTTCAACTGCTATGGGGTGTTAGTTCATTTTTAGAGATGTGTCATGTAAGTAAATATAACTCAAAATGACTCTTCGTTACTATTTCGTTCAGTTGCACAAAGGAATTATCAAAGTATAGATTCTATGTTCCATTTCACATTAAGTAAGCCCCAGAGTGTGTCAGGATGAAAGTTTTCTGAGTGCATTTCATACTTAATAGGAGCTGAGCTGTTCAGTGAGCTGACCTGGCGGTGCATCTATAGAACAAAATTTACCTGGTATCTAGAACTCTGCTAAAGATAAGTATGTGCTATCTTCCAAGTTGTGGCATCAAGAAAATCCTATTATCTGATTATGCAACTAAGCAAACCTAAGCTACGAGATAAGCATCATATGAAAGATGAAACGAAATTGCGCCAAAGCTTAGCCATGAAAAATACAAGCGAGAAAAAAAAAAAACTGGCTTTTTTTTCAAGAATACAAATTTCATCATAGAATGTCCCATATTTCTCTAATCTGAAGAGAGAGATTGTGCTATTTATATCATTTTGACAAAGCACTAAAATAACCTTTGAGAATGGGATGGCATGTGCCTTTAAAAGCCGACTGAGAGGGTCCCTAAAAATAGTTTACCAAGCAACAGAGTCAAATGTTGGGGAATTGTTCTTTAATGCATTAGAGAGTCTATTCCTATGGCACTTAAACCAGCCAAAGTAATAAATATAAAATGGTAATCTTTCTCCATGAGCTGTTCTTGCTGCTCCCACATGATTTCATTCCCACCCAGGAGTAATATAACACTGCCTGCTAGCAGGCTCCTGAATTCAGGCAAGAATGCAATGTGCTTCTGCTACTTGGTTAAATGTACTCAAAAGAAGTTAGCAATTACAATTAATCCCTCTGCTGCCTGGGCACTGCCGGTCTCTATTCCGGAGTGTGAGTATCAATGGGGTGTTTCAAGTGCCAGGAAATTTTAGACTCCCAACAATAGAGTGGCTGGGTACTGTTTTATCACTGGCTCATCCTCCCTTGCCTTCCTCCACCTCTCCATCAGGGGGGAAAATACTGACCCGGGAAGAATTTCTGTGTCAATCCTGCGAATTTAAATGACAACAAGGTCACTGTTAAAGAGAAACATGCATTCCAAAACTGAGTCATTTTTTTAAATTTATTTTTTATTGATGTTCAATTTGCCAACATATAGAATAACACTCAATGCAAAACTGAGTCTTAAGGTGAAAGAGCTTATCTGAGATAGGGGACGCATTTTGGAGAAGGAAACTAGTCACAGAGGGATACAAAAAATTCAGATATGTGGGGCATCATGAAACCGCTTTCCTGACAGGCCATTTCTGAGACACCCTCCAGAGTTCACAGAGTTAATGCGTCTGTGTGCCACATATTGCTTTGTTTTCATGGCACTGAAGAAAGGCATGGACATTAATTTTGTATTATTGGAGTTCTAATGCACTCCAATGCTTGAATATCTGAGTCTTGCTGCCACTATCTTTTTTTAACCTAACCTAGCAGTGTTAGTTTGTCCCTCATTAACCTCCTCTGTGCATGCTGCTGGGCTAGGTGGCGAGGGAATCTAATCTGATGCTGATGTTGTCTTTAAGGTGAGAAGATTCTCCAACTCTCTACCTATTAACTTAGATATGATTCATATGTAGATAAACACATGTCTCTTTTTTTTTTGCTCCCCAATTTTTGAACTGAGTAGTCTCAAAAAACAAAACAAAGCCAAAACTGGATTTGGATCATTCTGGATAGGATGAATTCACCTGGAAGGAGTGTTCACCCGACAAGAAAAAAAGTCAGAAAAACTGCAAAATCATAATGTCCCTTGAACCCAAAAAATAGCTATCGTGGCAGAGCTGCCAGGGAAATCCAAAGAGGGACAGGCCCTCCAAGCAGATGGGATGGGAACATTTAGTTATCTGTGGCAGAGCATGGGAGGCAATGGTCCCAGGTGACACAGAGCTGGGCAACAAGGATTCAGCTGAAATCTTTAAGAGTTGCTAAATGCTAAGAATGGGTGTCTCAGTTTGGGCTGCCAAAACAAATACCATAGATAGAATGGCTTATAAACAGCAGAAATTAATTTCTCACAGTTATCAATTCTACAGAATTGATAGTTTCTCACTATTAATTTTTCCTAATATTTAATGAAAAAATAGTATCACTGGTACAAAAACTCTTCCAGCTGAAAGCCTGAGATTAAGATGCCAGCACAGTCAGGTTCTGACCGAGGCTGGCTTCCAGGTTACAGACTGCCATGTTCTTGCTATATGCTACATGGTGGGAGGGCAATGGGGGTTGAGATCTCTTTTATAAAGGGTACTAATTTTATTCATTGGGGCTTCATCCTTATAACTCTATTACCTCTCAAAGGGTTGACCTTCTAATACCATCACATTGGGGATTAGGAATTCAACACGTAAATTTTGGGTGGCCACAAATGTTCAGTTCACTGGGTTGAGGTAGTTCGAGAATGTAGAGCCCCTGGGATCTTCAGACATAGGTGGATCCACTCCCAGGATCTTCTTCAGGGATCTATAGCAGGTGCTCACTAGAAAGCCTGGGGGTGTGAGACAAGACAGCTCTTGCAGATCTGGAAGACAGGAGTGGCTGTGCTGTAGGAAAAGCACAATGTCCGCATCCTTCTGTCCTAAGGAATAAAATTTTAAACTACTGTGGGGGGTCAGCAGATCTGGTCACTGTCACCCTCTCCCGACTCTCCCACTGACCCAGCACAAAGCTTGGCTGTCTTGAGAAGGAGAAGTAAGTCGCTTGGAGGGCTTCCCTCCACCCCAGAACCTGGCACAGCAAGCCTACTTGGGAGTTGGAACCAGGTAACAAGGGGAGACTCCCCTTGCTCTCACTCACACCTAGTAACACCCAGTGACAAGCCAAAATGGTTATGCTGGGAAAGAAACATGAGTCTTTAGAACCACCAATTCCAGGTGATGTAACATAATTGTGAAAAATGAAAACAGAAGGAACAGGACCATGAACTTATTAGCCAGATGATGTCACTATCAATTCTTCCTAATGTTTAATGAAAAAATAGTATCACTGGTACAAAAACTCTTCCAGAAATAGAGGAGGAATAAACATTTCCTGTTATATTTTATGAGGCCAGCATTATCCTGATACCAAATGCAAACAAAGAGGTCACAAGCAAACTATGTACTGATATTCTTCATAAATACAGACACAGAAATTTTCCACAGAAGAGTAGCAGCTAAAGTCCAGCAATATATTTAAAAAATAATTTATCATGATTAAGTAGATTTGTCCTGGAAACACAAGTTTTGTTTCACATATGCCAAACATTCAGTGTAACTTGTCATATTAACAGCCCCCAATAGGGCAAAAAAATATATAATTATTAAACAGTTGCAGAGAAAGCACTTGACAAAGTTCAACATCCATGGGCACTCATTGTAAAAACTAAGCAAACTGGAAACTAAATGACCTCAATATGATAACGGAAATGCACTGATGAAAAGATGTAGTTAATATCATACTTTTAATGGTAAAATAAGTGAATTTTCCCCCTTATCATCAAGTATAAGGCAAGATTTCTCTTCTCAACCTCCCTATTAAAATTGTACTAGAGCTCTCTATAAAGAAATAAAATAAGGTGAAGAAAATCAGAATAAAGATATATAACAAGAAATAAAATTGTCTTTATTTTCAGTCTATGTAAGAAAAAAAATCACAAAGAATCACTGAGAAAAGCTACTAAAATATATGATTTAGTTTAGCAAAGTCATGGGATACAAGGTCAATATACAAAATCACTTGCCTTTCTGTATACTAGCAATGAACAATTGGAAACTAAAATTTAAGGCATCATTTATAATAGCACCAAAAATTATTAAGCACTTGGGCAAAAGTCTAATTAAATGCATATAGACATACAGTCCATATGTTACAAACATTATAAAAATTATTGAGATAATCAAAGATTTAAATACATAGATGTACAATATCTATGGATTAAAAGACAATATTATTAAGATAGGATTCATCCCAAATTGATCTATAGAATTTAAATTAAAATGAGAAATTTTGTATAAGTCAACAAAATATTGGGGCATCTGGGTACCTCACCTCACCTGGTTGAGTGGTTGAGGGTCTGCCTTCAGCTCAGATCGTGATCCCGGGGTTCTGGGATATGGGATAGAGTCCTGCATTGTGCTCCTTGCAGGGAGCCTGCTTCTCCCTCTGTTTCTCTGTGTGAATAAATGAATAAATAAATAAAATCTTAAAAAATAAAATGCCAACGAATTATTTTTAAATGTATGTAAAAATAGAGGAACAAATACGAAATAGAAGATAGGAATATATTTTATATTTTTATAAAATATAAAATGTAGAAGAACAAAATTATTTTGAAGAGGAACAAATTTGGCAAACTTACATTGATATCAAGATGAACTATAAATCTACAATAATAAAGACAGTGTGATATTGGAGAAAGGGTATATATATATATATCAATAAAACATTCAAAAATACAGAATAGCCTTAAATATATGGTTAATAAATTTTAGCAGAAGTTAAAGGAAGGAGTGCCTTGGTGGCTCAGTTGGTTAAGCGCTGCTTTCACCTCAGTTCATGATCTCAGGATCCTGGGATTGAGTCTGTGTCGGGCTTCCTGCTCAGTGGAGAGTCTGCTTCTCCCTTCCCCCTTGCCTGTCCCCCAACTTGTGTGCTGTCTCTGTCTCAAATAAATAAATAAAATCTTTTTTTAAAAAAGAAGTATAAAAGAAGCCCAGTAGAGAAATTATAGTCTTTAAACAGTTGGTTTGGGGAAAATTTGACATCCATATGCAAAAATGTCCTCTACTCATCTCTTATAGCATAAATAATAATTAAATTAAAAAGAATCATATGTAGAAAAAGAATTTGACAAATTCAACATCCATTTATGATAAACACTCTTAACAAAGTGGATATAGAGGTAACGTACTTCAAAATAATAAAGACCATGTAAGACAAGGCCACAACTCACATCATACTCCATGGTGGAAAAGGGAAAACTTTTCTTCTAAGTTCAGGAACAAGACAAGGATATCCACTCTCAACAGTTTTATTCAATAAAATATTGGAAGTTATAGCCAGAGCATTTGGCAAGAAAAAGAAATAGAAAGAATTCAAATTGTCACTACTTACAGATAACATCATATTATATATAGAAAACCTTAAAGATTACATGCAAAAAACCTGATAGAACTAATAAATTAATTCAGTAAAGTTGCAGGTTACAAAAATCAATATACAGAAATCTATTGCATTTTTATACCCTACTAAGAAAGTATAAGAAAGAAGGGAATAAAATAATCCCACTTGTAATTGCATCAGAAAGAACAAAACACCTAGGAATAAATTTAAGCAAGGAGGTAAAAAACCTGTACACTAAAAACCATAAGACATTGGTGAAAGAAATTGAAGACACAAATAAATTAAAGATATTCTATGATCATGAATCAGAAGAATTAATATTATTAAAATGTCCACATTATCCAAAGCAAACTGTAGATTCAATGCAATCCCTATCAAAATGTAATGGGGTTTTTATAGAAATAGAAAAAAAAGAATCCTAAATTTGTATGGGACCACAAAGGATCTTGAACAGTCAAAAGGCAATCTTAAAAAAAAAAGCAAACTTAGAGACATCATATTCTCTGATTTCAAACTATATTGCAAAGCTATCAAAGCCAAAACAGTATGGTATTGGAATAAAACAGACACATAGATCAATGGAATAGAATAGACAGCCCAGAAATAAACCCATGCATATATGGTAAATTAATTTATGACAAAGGAGCCAAGAATATACAATGAGGAAACAATAGTCCTTTCAATAAATGACGCTGGGAAAACTGGATAACTACATGCAAAAGAATAAAACCGGATCACACTCTTATGCTATATATAAAAATCAACTCAAAAGGATTAAATACTTGAATGTAAAACCTAAACTTATAAAAAAAAATCATAGAAAAAAAACATAGGCAGTAAGGTCCTTGACATCAATCTTGGTGATGATTATTTGGATTTGACAACAAAAGCAAGGGCAGCAAATACAAAAATCAACAAGTGGAATTATATCAAAATATAAAGCTTCTGTACAGGAAAGGAAATTATAAAGAAAATGAAAAGGCAACCTACTGAATTATAGGAAATACTTGCAAATCATATATCTGATAAAGGGGTTAATTTCCAAAATGTATTTTAAAATGTCATACAACACAACAGGAAAAACAAAAAACAAAAATGATTAAAAACCCCCAAATCGGGATCCCTGGGTGGCTCAGTGGTTTAGTGCCTGCCTTTGGCCCAGGGGGTGATCCTGGAGTCCTGGGATCGAGTCCCATATCGGGCTCCTTGCATGGAGCCTGTTTCTCCCTCTGCCTGTGCCTCTGCTTCTCTCCCTCTCTCTGTGTCTCTCATGAATAAATAAATAAAAATATTTTTAAAAAACCCAAAATCAACAATCCGATTTTAAAATGGACAGAAAATCTGAATGGATATTTTTCCAAAGAAGACACACAGATGGCCATCAGGTACATTAAGGGAGGTTCAACATCACTAATTTTTAGGGAAATACAATCAAAACCACAGTGAGATATCACTGCACACCTGTTAGAATGGTTATTAGCAAAAGGAGAAGAGATAAGTGTTGGTGAAGATAGGGAATCCCTGTGTACTATTCCTGGGAATGTAAAGTGGTGCAGCCAGTATCAAAAACAGAATGGAGGTTTCTCAAAACATTTAAGAAAATGGAAGGACCATATGATCCAGCAATTTTACTTCTGACTATTGATCCAAAGAAATTGAAAACAGTAACTTGAAAAGATACGTGCACCTGCCTATTCATTGAAAATCATTTATAATAGCTTAGATATTGCAAAACCTAAGCACATATTTAAAGATAAATATAAATATACAAAACAATTTTTGTTTGTGTGTTTTGTGTGTATCTATCTACACATGCACACCATATATTATTATTCAGCTGTAATAAAGAATAAAATCTTGTCATTCGTGGCAACATGGAAACATGGTTAGATCTTGGGGGCATCATGCTAAGTGAAATAAGTTGGACAAAGAGACAAATACTGCATGATACCTCTTATATGTGGCCTTTTAAAAACCCAAGGGGCACTGGGTGGCTCAGTCAGTTAAGTATCTGCCTTTGGCTCATGTCATGATCCCAGCATCCTGGGATCAAGCCCCTCCTTGGGCTTCCTGCTTAGTGGGAGCCTAATTTTTCCTCTCAGGCTCTTGCTCCCATTTCCCCTGCTTGTGCTCTCCCTCTTTCTCTGTTATAAATAAATAAATAAATAAATAAATAAATAAATAAATAAATAAATAAATAAAAAATTTTAAAAAATAAAAAGCAGAAAAAAAAAACCAACCTCAAAACAAAGCACAGCAAAGGAAGAAGCTCATAGATACAGAGAACAATTAGGTGGTTGCCAGAAACAGGGCTTGGTTAGTTTTGGGTAGGCGAAAGGAATGAAAAGAGTCAAAAAATACAAACTTAAAAAAAAAAAAAAAGATACAAACTTCCAGTTATATAGTAAATAAGTGATGTGGATGTAATGTGCAGAACAGCAATTACAGTTGATGCTATACTGCATATTTTTAAGTTGCTAAGAGTAAATCTTAAAAGTTGTCATTGCAAGAAAAATAATTCTGTAACTTTGCATGGTAACATATGTTAACTAGACTTGTTGTGGTGATCACTTTACAATATATACAAATACTGAATCATCATGTTGTAACCTGGAATTAATGTAATGTTTTATGTCAATTATATCTCAATAAAAGAAAAAAATGAGTAATATATCTAAATGTAAAAAATCTAAAACTATAAAACTTCTAGAAGAAAACATACAAGAAATATTTGTGAATTTGGCTTGAAAACAGTTTCTTAGATATAAAACAACAAATACATATCATAGGTCAGTAGGGAAAAGCAAATAAAAATCTCAGTAAGTCTCCATGATACTTATTAAACTACAAAAAAGATAGTAACCAAAGGTCAGCATCTTTGGTCTATCAAGTCCACCAAAAAGAAATGAGATATATTCATACAAAAATTTATATATAAATGTTTATAGTGTCAGTATTCAAAGTCATCAAAAATTTGAAACAACACAAATGTCCCTTTCCTGATGAATGGATAACCACTCAGGTAATGGGAAACTCTCAGCAATAAAAGGAAGTAAATGACTAATACGTACAACACAGCTGGATATCAAAAGTGTTGTGCTATGTGGAACCAGTCTCTAAACATTTCATATTATATGAGTCTATTTATATAATCATCTGCAAAAGGCAAAACAATAGAGGCAAGTATGTCAGAAAACAAATTAGGGGTTGCTTGGGAGTAGAAGTGAGGAGGTGTTGCCTCCAGAGGGAGGCAAGGGAATTTTTAAGGGTGGAATAGTTATACATGTTGATTGTGGTGGTGGCTACGTGGCTGCAGATATTTTTCAAAACTCATGGAACTATACACTGAAAGGATAAATTTACTGTATGCAAAGTTGACCTCAATCAACCTGACTTTCAGAAAGAGTAAGGTTCTTGTGGTTTCTTTTAGGGAATGAAAGGTTTGAGAATAGACATAGTGTTTTGCGCCTGAGGAGTAAGATCAAGTTCTCTTGTAGCCTTTATAGTGGCCCATGCAGGGTATGAAGGGTTCAGATGGTTGGCAGTGAAATAGGGGCATTGGGCTACCAGGCAAGGAGATTAACATAATCAAAGACAATTCATCAAATATTGCACCTATGCTTACACAATAATTAATATTTGACATTTATGGCATATTAAGTGGGATTAGGAAGACCTGTGTTAAAATCCTGGCTCTCCACAGAACTAGTTGCATAAACTCCAGAAACTCAAATTCTCTCATGTAAAATGGTGCAAGAACAGAATCTGTTATGAACTGAACTTTGTCTCCAAGAAATTTGTATGTTGAACCCCTGACACCCCCACTGTGACCGTGTTCAGAGGAGGGGCCTTTCAAGAGAACTGAGGTTAAAATGAGGTCATAGGGAAGCCCCGGTGGCTCAGGGGTTTAGCGCCGCCTTCAGCCCAGGGCATGATCCTGGAGACCCGAGATCGGGTCCCATGTTGGGCTCCCTGCATGGACCCTGCTTCTCCCTCTGCCTGTGTCTCTGTCTCTGTCTCTCTCCTCTCTGTGTATTCTCATGAATAAATAAATAAAATCTTAAAAAAAATAAAAGTAAAATAAAATGAGGTCATAAGCATGGGCCTTCCTCCCGTAGGCTTGGTGTCCTTAGAAGAGAAAGAGACACCAGTGATGCACACGCTCAGAACAAAAACCATGTGAGGACAGAGCAAGAAGGCTGCCTGTCATCTGCAAGCCAACGAGAGAGTCCTCAGGAGAAACCAACCCTGCCAACATCTTGATCTGGGAATTCTGGGCTCCAGATTTCTGGTGTTTAAGTCATCCATTCTGCGGAAATTTTATTATGATAACCCTAGCAGGCTAAAACATTACTTTTGCAATGATATTTTGGGTATTCTTGAGATATCTCTAAAGCCTGGGACCCAGTACATGCTGTAAGTAGTTGTAGTTGGGTCAGTATCTGTGGGTGAGTTATTGGTACCAAAGGTTAGGAATACAGGTCATTTCACAGATGGTGAAAGGCCTTGAATATCACAGTAGCATTTATATGACATTCAGGGTCAAGTGAAGAATCACTGAAGACCCAAGGGACATAATCGGAGTTGTATTTCAGAGCAATTAGTCGTAGCAGGGAATCATGGTGTGAAAAATGTGGCACATGGGCAGCCAGTTTGAGAGCATCAGTGAGACATGGCAGAGAAACAGACTTAGGGTGGGCAAAGGGGCTATAGTTCAGGGAGTGACAACAAAACCCAGAGTCTGGAAGTGGATTGTAAAGGAAACCAAGAAGTTTTGACCGACGCTGGGTTTTCAAGACTGGTTGATGGGAGGTTGAATGAGAAGGACCCTTCACATGAGGAGGAGGAGATGCTGGAGAAAAGGATGCTCTCAACTTCATCAATAGATGAAGTACAGCTTTTTGCTGGTATTGATTAATTGATTGATTGATTAGTGAAACGGAAATTTTAATATTTTACTTTCCTATGCCAGAGAGTTGTTTGAGAATCAAATGGGATTATCCAGAAAACTTTTTTTTTTTTTTAGGTAAAAAATTCTACAGAGATCATTAAGATTTCAAAGACAGAAATTGCTTAAAGCGGGATCCTCATTATCTTGAAAAGCACAGGGAGGAGACTTTTCATAATGCTTTGCACCTCTTATGGTAAGATGAGATAAATATACAAGTATGATCAATTCTGTGGGCTGGGTGCCAGAACAGAAAGGAAATCCCAGGCTTCATGACCTGACAGCACTACCAGATTTGAGGAGGAACAAAGGGCCTGTGACAGGTGGAGTCCTGTAGAGCTGGTGGGAGAACCGAGAGACCAGAGTGGCTGGAACCAGCAGCTGCTACGGGGAGGATGGAGACACACGGGAAGCAAAACAGCCTCTGTACGAGGTCCTGGCAGCAAGGAAGCCAACCTCTGGGCTGTCCCAGCTGCCAAGCACTCTCCTGAAGGATGTGGGACAGGGGTCCCTGCAGGGAGGGGCAGTGGTTACCTGGGCCTCAGCACCAGGAGTGCCGGATTCTGAGTCCTCCCTGCTGCCCCTGCCCGGCAGCAGCTGCTCCCTCTGCCCCCAGAAAGCCCCTTCTGCACTGAACGTGGGAGAAACTCACTTTGAAAATGGCACATGTCATGCCATCCCCATTCTGGTGAAGAGATGTTTTAAAGGGCCCCTGGCGTGTCTTCCATCTCGCAGTGGCAGGGCTGTGACACCATGTCTGCTTCTGTGCCATTTGTCAAGGTGTCCTCCCCGTGGGGCCTGGGAGAGCTGCAGGCACCCCGACAGGGCTTGGAGCAGCCAGTGTGGTGCAGGAGGACCACCTGCCTGCTTCTTCCTTCCTCCACCTGGCCGGGAGCCCAGCACCACCAGCCCAGCTCTCGGGCCCGGGGTTACCACTGCCACCAAGGGGCTCGAGGTGCTGTTTTTAACCTAAACCATCATTTTCACCACCAGATTACTTGTAGGAACTTTTCACCAAATGCAGAACATGCTACTTAACCACCCCCCCCTTTCTCTCTGTCTCAGAGATGCTATCAGAGTTCCAGAAGAAAATCAAGGTACCTCAGATAGATAATTAATTAGGCCCTTAATAATAGACAGTTAACTGCTATTTGCTGTATAACCTGAAGCATTTGAATTGGAGCGCACGTATTATCTGAAACATGGTGTCTTCCAGATTGGTTTGGAAGGAATTCGGCCTGTGTTGGCCTGCTGTTAGCTCTCTTCCTCTCCTTGGCACAGAACAGGGGGCAAGTGGACGAGACTGCTTCCTAATTGCTCCTCCGTATCACCTGCGCTATGAAATTCTTTGGCTTGTGGCATTGATTTGACTCATCCACTTTGCCATTCTTTGCATGGGAAAGGGTAGGAGAGAGCGCTGGCACAAGGTACAGATTTAATGATATAGTATTTTTTAAATAGCATTATGCGAATGAAAGACAATAGAACAAAATCTGATGATTGTGCATAAACTCTACCAATCTCTGTTTTTTTTTTTTTTCCCACTGTCCACTTTCTTGACCTCCCTCAACTTCCCCCAACAGGAACAGACCGGTGGGCTCTCTCCGGCGCACTGTCACACTGGGACTTATGTCATATCCACCATCCAACGATCCCTATGTTTGTAAAACCTCTTTCTGCTTCAGTCTCCAAATTCCACTGGGACACACATCCCTGCTCATGCACACTGTCTGTCTACACCACAACCTCTCTCCTACTTAACATTACTGAAAGTCCCAGCTCTCGTCCATCACTGCATGTGCTTGACAAGCTGTTTACGTGCCAGAGTCTCACTTTACTCATCTCTAAAATGGGAACCTCTTACTACAATGTCTGATGTCACTGTGCTGGCACGAACACCAGCATTACCATCATTACCATTACCAGGTCCATCCTGGCGATAACCATCATCAGCTCATCCCTGGCCTCTTGACATTTGTAGTGCTAATCCTTCAACTATGATTTAAAGTGATCGTGGTTGTTGCTGTTTTTTTAAAGTGATTGTTGTTTATTTAAAGTCTTAAATTTTCTTTCTTCACTTTAATAAGAGATCTGCTTCATCTAATCAAAAAATCAAAAATGGGGCATAATATCTGCTTTGTGTATCTTAAGATATGTTTGGAAACAGAGGAGAGAGAAATTACTTAAATTCACCTGCTACATTCTTAGATATTCAACATTGCCTCTAGTTTTATTATGATATCAAAATATAAACACCTCTGCTTCCCCAGGCCACTGCCTTCTGAATAGAAACTATTACAATTTTATACTCCTAAACCCTCACTTTCTGTGATTCCGAACATTCTTACTCACCGGCATGTGTTACCATGAAAGAGAAAAAAATGGGTTTTATAGACAACTAGCAATCTCTGTCTTGTCATAAGTCTAGGACATACGGAGCAGCAGAAGTCCTCAGGCCACGTTCTTCACACCTCAGCACCGTCCAGGTAAAGAGACAAGTGCTTTAACCTCCCCTGGGCACCCGGGAGCCGTAACCTGCCACCATCAAGATGCAGCCTCTGCTAGCTTATCTTTCTCTGTTTCACCAGATAAAAGATTAAAATACATGAAGTCATTTAGAGAGGCAGATGTGGGTAATATTTTTGGATAAGATCATCTCATATTTTTTGAAAAAAAAATTGTTTCTTAATTTTTAGCTGAAAATATTGATATAACAAAAAACATTTAAAATAACAGATTTGTGGAAGAAAATGTGTGCCGCCTAACAATATAAATAAATGTAACTTATGAATAATTAAAATGTGCTTTTCTTTCTTGATTTTCAGAAACGTGATTTCTCTGTTCTCTAAAATAGTCATGCCATTACCATCAACATTCAAACGATTATAAAAAGGTGTCTTTGGATTTCATTTACAATTCAAGTAACTTTCTATCCTCATTGTTTGGGAAGGAGATACTGTCAGGAATTACCCAGCATTCCCCAAAGGGACTGCTTTTTATATTTTCACCTGTCGAAGAAAATTGCCCTCATTCAGGGGGTTAAGAGCCGCCTGTGTGTTACATGCTCACGTTGCCCTCAGTGGGAAATCGTGTGTGGACCTTACTTACACTGCATAATTAAGATATAATGAGTTTTTTATTTTCATAAAGTCTAAGGAAAAGAATAGATCTGTATCTCCTCTCTCATTCTTTATTTAGTTAAGGCCGGTCTACTTTGTCTATTTACATTGTCATCAAAATGTCAACTCGGCCCCTACAGGTAAAGATGAAGTTCATCTAAGCCCTGTTTCGCCCCATAGCAAATCAATGCTATCCCCATAATTTATGTGCATTCCCAGGTGCTTGACCTCTCCTGGTCACCTCTGGCTCCAAGCTCTAGTTTCCAGAGTGCAGTCTGGGAGTTTCCTCCCGTGCTCTGGGCATTGGCCCAGGTCTCATGTCAAAACAGCTTGAAATCGCCACCTGCCTTCTTTGCCTGATAAGCAAACACAAACAAAAACTCCTGTGTAAGAGGGAATAGCAGATTTATCCCAATATCAGCAGAGGAGAGGGATTGGGGGTCTTCTATCACAGCCACACTAACTTAAAATCACATGTAAATTTTTTTTTTTGTTTGATGATGATGATGATGAGGAGGAGGAGGAGGAGGATAACTTGCCTCTTTTGTGCTGACGCTTGAGTCTCCTTTGCCTTGACAACTGGGTAGAGTAGGAAATAACTGGAAAGCCTCTATATAAGGCAGCAGCCTCTCTTCCCCCTGGTCAGGTACAGGCTGTGAAGATGATGAGACGCAGCCTCACACCTACACAGCCACTGGATGATTAAGGAGCTCCTTTTACTCACTCCTTTGTGCCAGAGTTGGGGAAAAAAAAAAACAATAGGGAAAGTTCATTCCCTTAAAAAACTTTAAAATATTGGTGGATCACAGATCATTTCCAAGGACTCTTTCAGGTCCTGGAGAAATGTGGAGGCAAAGTTTTCAGAACAAGAGAACAGCAAGTACGGGTCAGGAGGCTGGAGTGTGCTGGGTCAGTGGAGCCCCACAATGGGCAAATGTAGCTGAGTGTGGGCAGGGAACCTCAGTAGGACTCAGGTCAGAGAACTAACCATCTTAGGGTGGTAACAGAACACTACAAACTAGGGACTGAAACAACAGAACATTATTTTCTCACAGTTCCAGAAGCAGGAAGATAAACATCAAGATGTCTTCACTATTGGTTTCTGGTGAGAGCTCTCTCCCTGGCTTGCAAATGGCCATCTTCTCCCTCTGTCGCCAGAGAAAGAGAGAGAGAGAGAGAGAGAGAGAGAGAGAGAAAGAGAGAAAGAGAGTAGGCTCTGGTCTCTCTTGTCTCTTCCTCTTCTTATAAGGACACCAGTCACATTGTTTAAGACCCACACTTAAGACCTTACTTAACCTTTCTTACCTCTTACAGGCCATATCTCCAAATACAGTCCCATTGAGGGTATGATGGATGGGAGAAGCGGGGCTCAATCCAGCCCACGGCAGTCAGACATGCAATGGGTTCAGATCATGGAAGGCCCTATAGACCGTTACAGAATCTCTGACTTTTAATTCCAGGGGCACAGAATGTCATCGCAGGGTTGGGAGCAGAAGAGAAATATCCGATATTTACTACTGTGGGCCACTCCAGTCTTGCCCCAAGGTGCCATAGGAGGCTATCATAATAGCACAGAGGAAAGTTTGGAGTGGGTTAGCCCAGGGTGGTGAACATGGTCTAATAAATGTAAAGGTAAAGCTGAGAAGATTTGCTGATGGGTTGGATGTGAGATGCAAAGAAAGAGAGGAGTCAAGGAAGACTTCGAGTTTGGGGCTTGAATACCCCAAAGAAGGGATTTCCACGTATTGATATGGAAAGTCCTTTAAAGGGCACAGGCTTGCAGGGGAAAAAAATTCTGGAGCTCGATTTTGGGCATGGAAACTGTTGTCTGCTCTATGTCTGAGTAGAAATGGCACATCAGTATAATCTCTCTAGGTAATATGCTAATAATAATCTCTCTGGAGAGTACACTATCTCCTGCATTTTTATGAGTTTGTGCTGGCAGGGGTTGGGGGTGGGACATTAGCTAGCATTAGCTTAAGTTCACCATGTTGCTGGAACTCTCAATATGGTGCTTAATAACCTGGAGAGAGAAGCACATTTCCAAGCCTTAATAAAGAACACTTATCTGAAATCAACAGCCCTCATCATATATAGTAGTGGTTTTACTATTGAAATAAGAAACAAGATAGATTTGGTTCTCACCACAATTATTACTCGTCTTGCTACATTTCTTTAATTCTTCAATTATAACCTACTTGGTATGTTTTAAAGAAGTCCCCACACTTGAAGGACAGAGATTCTGTGTTGCTAGATGCTCTATGATTTGTTCTACAATTTCACAAACTCCTAGCTGGAAGCACCCTATGCTGTTTTTTGAGGAATTTATGAATTTAAGTATTTACAGTAAAAAGAATTGTGTGGAGTCAGGTGGGAGAAGCAGCTCTGTGCTTATCTTGAAAGAATAGATGGTGATTTAACTGTTTGAACCTGGAAACCAGAATTGAGGTCCCAAAGTCTCGGAGCTGGCAGCCGGTGGAGGCACGCCCTCCTGTCCATGAGTTCTGGGTCTATGCTCTGAAGAGCATGAAGAAATCCTCTGGGCCAAGTAACTCAGAATGTATAGATCCACTGGGGAGCCTCCTCGTGACACGCTCCAGATGGAGCCAGGGACGGGGAGCCCCAGGCATCCTTTTTGCCCCTGCCCTTCCTGGGTGGCAGGTCCCTAGATAAAGTCATCCAGCAACTCTAGATCCAGCTTTTCCTTCCCCTACAAACCCGATTTTCCAGCTAGTGTCATTTTTCTTCAGCTGGAAGGACAGCCTCAAGCACTTCTTGTAGCAAACATCTGCCAGCAGAGAAATGCTCAGCTTTCATTTATCTGAGAAGGTTTATCACCCTCATTTTGAAGGATGTTTTTACAGAACATAGAACTCTAGGGGGAGGGGGGTAGTTTCTATTGCTATTGTTACTGTTTGTCCTGCCACTTTAAGGCTTCAACTGATGTGACTATTTCCCTATGTGCAGAACCTCTGCCTCCCTCTTGTTGGTTTCAAATTCTCTCCTTTGTTTAGTTTTCAGCAGTTTGAGTAAGAAGTATCCAGGTGTTTTTTTTTTGTGTGTGTGTGTGTCTCTATCCTTTCTAGTTTGGAGCTGCTGAGTGCTTGGAACTCTAGGTAGACATTTTTCATCATATTCTGGAACCAGTATTCCACTAGATCTTTCAATGCTTTCCCTACCATCTCCTTCTGGACCTTCAATGGCATGTACCCTAGAATGCCTGATACTGCCATATGCTTCTCTGAGGCTCTGTTCATTTTCCCTCAATCCTTTTTCTCTTGCTTTTTTAGTCTTAGAAATTTCTACAGAGATTGTAGAAGTTACATGACTATTTATTTCTTCAGCCCTTCCCAGTCTGGTATTAAGTCCATTCAGAGATTTTTCTTTGTAGTTATGGAACTTGTAAGTTTTAAGTTTGGCAATTGATTCTTTCTAAAATGTTAATTTCTCTGATGAAATTCCCCATTTACTCCTTAAGACTCTATCTTCTATTCCCTGATATATTTGTAATAGTTGTTTTATCATTTTTGCCTAATAAAGCAGTATCTGTGTATCTCATGACTGCTTTTTATGTTATTCTTTGCCCAGAAGACGTATGTATTATAAACAAACACATACACGTGCATGATATCTAATAGTACTCTGCTGTTTGCTGGGCATTGTGGTGACATTGTAGAGACTCTGGAATTCATTATCCTCCCTTGCAGGGTGTTGTGTCCTTGTTGTGGTAGGCAGTTACTGACTGCTTACCTTGAACTTGTGTGGATCTCCCTTTATCCTATGAAAAGGAAGGTCTATGGGCAATCTGAGGTATCCCCAAGCACCTTGGCTGGGTAATCCACTTCCTACCTCTCTCTTACCTCTGGATCTTTACCTTGTGAGGGTGGGTCCAGAATAGGTCTCACTCTAGGGTGATGTCCTTGCTCCCAAGATGGAGCTGGATGCTCTGGTATTAATGAGGGTCAGTGATGCTTGTCCACTCTGGCAAGGCCAGAGGCATTCCTCAGCACTGCTTGAACACTAGTATTTCTGTTCTGTTATCAGCTTGTAGCCACCATGTTCCTATAAGACTCCGGTGTTTCACCCTACACCCATGCAACCCAAACCTCAAGCAAGAATATGGGAGGACTCACATACGGTAAGAATTTGTATGTCCCTAATCTATGCAGACCATGGTTTGCTCAGACCATGTTTTGCCTCCTCTTCCCTCCAGCATGCTGAGCTTTACCCAGACTCTAGCTCATTGCATTAGGTTTGGGAAAGTGTCCTGAGTCAGAGAGGTGGATAATTGTGAGACTTACCAGGAGAGTTTCCCTTTGTGTCCAGGGATTTGGCTCATGCACAGCCTCGATACCATGAAGGAAACATCTGTTCCATGTGTTTTGTACAGTTACTGTCTAATATTTGGTGGGGAGGGCTAGTTCAACATCAGTCTCTCCCCCATCCTCACTATTATTTATCGCATTCCATAAGCCCACACTATTTCAATAAGATGCCACGCAGAAATAAAAGGAATGATTATTAAAATGAATTTAATAGAAGTAATCAAAGGAAAAAATAAAATAAAACAAATTAGAGTTAATACAATCATCATTAATTATGAGTAGTAAGATTATTATGTCCATAAATCAAAAAAAGTCCATGAAAGTAGTAATAGAATATTTTTATTGACTGATAACAAAATACAAATCAATTACCGATTATAAAATACAAAATCAACTAGTTTTCCACATTCAAGCAAAGAGCATCTGGAAATACAGTGATAATTAGGACATGCCATTCACAGTCACAGTGCGAAGTTCAAGTCTATATGGAGTATTTGTTTACAAGTATAATTTTTAAATTCTATTTACTTAAAAATAATACATACATTTTTAGAAAAAATAGAAAAATAATTGAGAAAAGCTGAATAGAGAAACCAATATTCTGTCCAGTTACACCCTCCTTGACATCAACCACCATATCTGAGCTTCCTTCTATGATTATTTTCATGTCCTTTTGTATTTCTATTTATGTTTTTAATTAAAAGAGGCCAAATATCATATACAAACTAACAGTATTTCATTCTCTTAACAGTATTTACCAGAAATCTTTTAGGTTAGTAAGTTTTGACTTAAATTACCTAAAATGTGATAGAATATTCCAATGTATGGGTATACAATAACTTATTTAACTAACTCTCATTGACAACTGTTTTGAGAGTTGTCAATTTTTAACATAACAAGAAACTCACATATGAATTGGTGGTAGTCTACAATAATACTGTTCACCAACTTTTCTCTGACTCTCTTCATTCCAAGCATAGATCTAAATGTGATTGCCTGACCCTACTGGTGGGGGGTGGTGGGGGTGGTAGTGAAGGTGGAGGTAGATGGCGTGAATTGTTGTGGAAATGCCATCTGTCACCTGTCTGGCTCCAGCACTTTTACTTGCCAAGTACATTCCTCAAGAAATAACTTTTCTCTGCCACAGAGACAACAGCATTTGAGATTAGGGTCTTGAAGTGAGTATGTATGAAGCAGAGTCCCCATCTACTGGTAATGTTCATAGAGTCTGAGAAAATAATAAATTGTCATTTTTAAGACACTAAGATGTTTGCTGTTACTGCAAAGATTATTCAAGGAATCTATTCCAACTGATACAAACACCAATCTACATATTTTTTTACACTAGGCCAAATATCCCTTTAGAATAAATACTTGGAAATGAATCCTGGACCAGAAGATATATTCATTTTATATTTTGATTCATGTTACCAAATTATCTCTTTAAAAGTGTACACAATAGAAGTTTACCTGTGTTTAGATCAATACTGGAAAGGCTCCCCAAAAAAGGTATTTTCAAAAAATGAATGATTCTTAGAAGTACTATTTTAAAGATGAAGGAAATTTTTATTTAGCCATTGATGTGTGATGATTAGTAATTTCATGAAACAGGCAGAGAGCCGTTGGTCCTAATGGATGGTAGAAAATGGCTCAGTCAAGAGTTATTTCATGTTGGGAAAATCTCCCAAATTACATTGAACAAAGATTATTTACTATTGATGCAGACATGCTCTAGTAGTATTGGCTGAAAATGTGAACAAATGGCATCTCAGCAGCAAACAGATGACACAGAGGTCTTGTCAGAAGTCCTATCCTATCCCCACCTTCCTCGTCTGCAGAGGTTTTAAAGGGATATCTTGCTGGGAAATGATTTTTGCAACACCATTACCTGAAAATTATTAAAGATTTTCTTATAAATAAAAAAATCTGTATTTCTGGAGAAAAATACTAAGGAAATGCATTCATTATATTTATATCATTAAATATGTAATATTTACTACTTCTCTCATTGATGTATATATATATATATATATATATGTATTTTTTTAAATAAATGCTCTTGTCTACAGCCATACCACCCTGAACGCGCCCGATCTCGTCTAAATAAATGCTCTTACATTTATTACTTCTCATACCTAAAGTTTCATATTATTTATTATACCATAGATACTAAGTTGTTGTTGTGCATCATTATTTTCAATTTGAGATATCTAAATTCCAGAAACATCTCCTGATTAACAAATTGTGCCTAGATATTGAAGGCACTCCTAATCCACTCTGCCTGTATGCTCCATGTCAACCTACAGAGGATTCTCAGGACAATTTCTCTCCTTGGTAGGCTTCAGCTCTCACAATGGAGGCTGAATATGCTGTAAACTAAGCTTCTGGACTTCCTAGAAGCCAGGACACCTGCATGTGATCTAATCCTGACTATTCAGACTTTTAGGAGAGTATTCTGGGGGCCTCTATGAAAGATGTTCCCCAGTAACAAAAAATATATGGGTGGACATTTTGTTTATATTGATGCCTCAATGAATAAGCACAAGCATGAATCTCATCAGTTAAAGATGACATCACAGAAATAAATAGAAATTGAGTAGTTGAAATCATAATAGAGCCTTTGTGACAACTCTGAAGTTACTGATCTCAGGACTTCATTTTGTTTGAAATCATAAATGTTCTTATTATTTAGACCACTCTTAGTTGGGTAACTCCCATTTGATACTTGGAGTATCCTCATAGAAACTCATCAGTTCATATAGTGTCTGTATATTTCATCTTTGGCAATCTGATAATCAAAGAAGTTTACTTTTTTATTGTTTTAATTTGTAATGTTTGAATTACCAGTGCAATACAGTTGATTCTTGAACCATGTGCAAGTTAGGGGCACTGGTGCCTGCACATTTGAAAATCTGTGTATAACTTCTGACTTGCCCCAAACTTATTTACTACCAATACCCTACTGTTGATCAGAAGTCTTATCAATAACATAAACAGTTGATTAACACATATTTTGTATGTAATATACATATGTAATATGTATAATGTACTGTATTCTTATCATAAAGCAAGCTAGAGGAAATGTTACTAACAACATCACAAGGCAGAGAAAATACCTCTATAGTACTCTACTGTATTTTTTAAAAAAATCTTCATGTAAGTAGATACACTTGGTTCAAACCTGTGCTGTTCCGAGGGTCAATTGTATAAATGAATGTATAAACATATGGTATACATAGTAACATGTGTTATTCAATATATGACATATAATCATATATAACATTAAATATATTTTCTATAGAATTTTCTATAGAATTATTTTAGCAATCCTTATTAATAATCTAAAAAACAGGAAGTTGGGGTGAAAAAAGTGAATTCATAAGAAAGTTGAGAAAGCAAAAAAGAAAATTATAAGTTGTAGTGGGCTGCAGGCGCCTCTCAAAGATATCAGGTCCTATTTCCTGCGACCTGTGACTATTGCCTTGTATGATAAAAATTTTTCAAATGTGATTAAATTAAGATTTCTCTGATGAGATTATTTTAGATTATCAGGAGAATCTTAAATCCAATCCTAAGTGTCTTTTTTTCTTGCATATTTATTGAAGTATGATTAACAAATAAAAATTGTCTATATTTAGGATGTACAATGCAATGTGTGTTTTTTAAGGCTCACAATGTGATGATTCAATGTATATATTGTGAAATGATTATCAGTTGATTAACACATCTATCACTTCACATAGTTCCCTTTAGTGAACTATCTACTTTTCTGTTTTGTTAATATCTACTCTCTTCACAATTTTCAAATACACAATATAGTGTTATTGACTTCAGTCACTATAGTGTACATCAGATCCCCAGAGCTTATAACTAAATGTCCTTGGCCAACAACTCCCCAATTTCTGTCACCATACAGCTTCTGGAAGACGTCATTCTATATAGGTGCAATCATGCAAGATTTGCCATTCTAAATCTGGCTTATTTCACTCAGCATAATGTCCTCTAGGTTCACCCATGCTGTCACAAGTGGCAAGATTTTCTTCTTTTCCATGGATGGATTGGACGGATAATATTCCAGCATCTCATAAGTGACAGGTGGAAGTAGATGAGACAGACACATGAAAGAGGTGAAGAACATTATATAGATGGAGGTCAACTGTGAGACACCTATGGAGAAGACCGTGACCAAAGTCAAGGATGCTTGTAGCCACTGGAATCTGGAAGAGGTAAGGAAGGATCCTCCAACTAGAGCTTCCAGGGGAGGGAGCACTGCCCTGCAGGCTCCTCAATTTTCACTTAGTGAAATTTGAAGCTGATCTCTAGAACTGTGGGAAAATAAATGCCTGTTGTTTTAAGCTACTAGGTCGACAATAAACATCTCCACTGAATTTTCATCATCCGCTGTTTTGTCTATTTTTTTCTTAAAATACATTTAGGTTGACATTTTTCCACTGCAATCTATATGTGATTTTTGTGTCTGCCCATATTACTCTGTTTTTTTTCTATTATTTTATTCTTTCTTGGCTTTCCCCGCAACATGTCCAAAAAGGGAATATATTCTTTTATAGTGGTGTCACTCAAATGTTTATAGTAACACTCATGTACCTTGCTACAGAACAAGTGACCATATCTATAGAAACTTACTGCCAGTTATATAATATGATTACCCTGAAAACATGTGCAACTAATAGGCTGATATTAACATCATCCACATTTGATAATGTATTGGACTTATTTTACAAAAAGAAAATGTATCCAGATTAGTCATATAACACATTGATTCATGTTAGTTCAGCAGTGATTGAATCAATAAGATATTCGTTTAAAGTTAAAATATTTTTTTATCTCAAAATAGACTTTTGTAACATAACTTATTATTAACAATATTTTATGCATTTGCGGTGATAAATATAAAAATATGGAACTCTAGACATTTTTACTAAGTTATTTGAGTTATATTTTAAACTTTACTTAAATTCTAATAAGAATATTTGTCAGTCTATCTGCTTATATGATAAAAATTTCAAAAATCAATCCTGTATCTTTTACTTCATCTGTATTAGCTGTTTCCTAAGCCAGTAAAAGAAGCTAGCTAGCACCAGAAGAAGGAAGGCAAAGAGGGTTGAAGGGGAAGGGGATGGAGGATGAGCAGAGAAGGGGAGAAGGAAGGAGAAGATGGTTGACGTGACAAAACAGATGTGTTCTCAACAATGTCTTTGCCATCTGGAAAGGATTAGAGAGGATATCTTCACCCTTCAAAAAAACTAGCTAAACTGGTACCGTGTTTTGACAAAGGAAATTGTGACACTGAAGATCATAAAAGCTGATCCAAATGGGACTTGGTAGAAATATTTTTTAAATTATTTAATAGTCATACATTTTTAGACAGATTTATACTTGCAAACTTTAATATGAGAAAATCTTGACTTGGTGAGAAATAATGGTTTCCAAAGGACACAGAGGCAGAAGCTATAATTGGTTAAAAGTTAAAGTGATTGAAAATGGCAAAAGGAGAAAACAGTGAAGGCAATTGAAGTTGATCCAGAGAAAGAGCATAAGAAATGAAGGTGATAGGTAAGATATGGAAAGTGGGATAGTCAATAGAATAGACAGTATTTTTTTAAAGGTAGAAACTCAAAAGAGAAACAACAGATGATGAGTAGCAGCTAGTGCCATTGAAGAAACATCAGCATTCATGGTGTAGAGTTCATTGCTTTTACTTTTTATTTTTGTTCCTTTTGTTTGCTATTGGAGAAAAGAATTCTAAAAAAAATTATAACTTGCACTGTTATCTTTCAAATGGTTAGGGAAGAGGTATTTGATCTAATGAGTATTTCCAGGGTGATTGCTTGGTTGTTTAATAATAGATAAAGTAAGAAAAGTAAGTTATCAAGCATCTACATAAAAATCATGTATACTTAAAGAGTTAAATGTAAAGGGTGAATATATAAAAAAGGAAAAACGCATTTTGTAGCATAAACACATTGGAAAACTGATAAAGGGGAAATGAAAGACTATAGGAAAATTAAAGTTCTATACATTTAAAAAGAGTAGAGATAAAAAACAAATACAAACTGTCATCAATTATTATAATACACAATATATCTCCGTGTATATATACATATAATTTTAATAGGAAGATTTTGGAGCATAAATATAATACAAAATAAATATAACAAAGGTTGAAAATATTTAAGCAGATTGATAATTTTACTTTATTTTTTAAAAAGATTTTATTTATTTATTTGAGAGAGAGAGAGTGAGCCAGAGTTAGAGAGAGCACACAGGCAGGGAGAGGGGCAGAGGAAGAAGCAGACTCTCCACTGAGCAGGGAGCCTGATGTGAGGCTTAATTCCAGGACCCCAAGATCATGACCTGAGCCAAAGGCAGACACTTAACCAATTGAGCCCCCCAGGCACCCCCCAAATTGAAAATTTTAGAAAGGAGAGAATCAAATTCCACTTTACTATTTACTGAAATGTTTTCCCTAACAATATAAACAGATATGGAAGGCATATAGAAAATACATATTTTTATAATTTCAGAGATACATGATGAGTAGTATAAGTATATATTATTTATTTTATTATTGTATTAATTTTATTATTATAATTAATATATACCCAAAGCTTTAAAATTATTGACAAAAGAATGTCATAGCTATACACTTATCCTAAGGAAACATGAAGGATCTGTACAAATATTTTACTACACATAAATTAATCACAATTTTATTCAAAATTTTTATAAAATGGAAACAAAACATTCCAATAATGTGAGGGTGTTCAAATAATTTTATCCATATGATAGAGGGGAAAAGTCACTTTAAAAATGTATTTGAAGGTGACACCTGGGTGGCTTAGCGGTTGAGTGTCTGCCTTTAGCTCAGGGCATGGTTCTGGAGTCCCAGGATCGAGTCCTACATCGGGCTCCCTGCGGAGAGCCTGCTTCTCCTTCTGCCTATGTCTCTGCCTCTTTCTTTGTGTCTCTCATAAATAAATAAAATCTTTTTAAAAATGTATTTGAGGGTTATTTAATGAAATTGAGAAAGTTTTCATAGATTATAATATTTTTGAAGGGAAAGACTAATCCTATTTTCTGGAAAATAAGGAATGTATTATATGTGTTAAAAAGAGAGTTAAGGAGCATGTCTGAAATCTTAAGATGAGATGAATATAAAAGGAATATTTCAATATCAAAAAAAGAGAAAGGTATTGCTTTTCTGTGGCTAACTAAACCCTGACTTGGAGCGTTCTTCTCAGTGTGGTATCCAAGTTTTCCAAAATAATGTCATAATGTTTTTGATTTGTTTTGATTTTCATTGGTGGTTACTACAGGAAGTTTTTTTTCTATTAGATGCTTATTCTGAGAAGATAACTTCTGCTAATGTAATATGTCCAAAAATACTAGAAGAAGGATTTTTTTCCCCTAGCTTAAAATGTTAGCAAATCTCCAGCCTAATTCCAGGAATAAGTGATTAGTGTTGTGCTTACCTTCTGGCTGACCTCTTAGTTACTGCTGTTGGTGATATTATACCCGTGGCATTTATTAGGTTCTTAACATAGAATTTATTCTCTAGTTATTCTATGCATTAAATATCACTTAAATAAAGGATCCTTGCACTAATAGATCTTATTAACCAATATTCAGGAATTCATCTTTATTATTCACACTGAAATTAGAGGTTCTGAAAACACTTCTCCTCCAAAATGATAAATGAATTTTGACAACCTTTTCACTATGGAAATGCCACAAGAAGCATTCTAGGTGTCCTGAACAGTGTGGTCTCTGTCAACTTTCTGTTCACTCTGTGATCTTAGACAAGTTACTAAACCAATCCTTTCCATTCCTGTCACTACTCAGTAAGACTTAGCTGCAGTTTTTCCTTATTTTTTTTCAAAACCACACATGTAATACTCATTAGGTCCAGGTATTATTCAAAACCCTTTGCAAATAGTATCTCAACTAATGCTGGTAACAACTCTATGGTGCTATCTTTATTATTATTATACCCATTTTACAGTCATGGACAATGAGGAAATAGGAAAGATATGGAGGTGCCCATAGTCACACACCTAGGAGGAATCTGTGTTACCTGGCACAAAATATACAATATTCTGTTCTCCAAGGAAAAGGATGTTTAGGAGAGGGCTCACCAAGGAGGACTTCTCTACTGGACAGTCACAAGTGGAGGCTACAGTTCCTGGGGGGGGGGGGGGGGTGTTGGAGAGAAGGGTATCGGGGGCAGATTAATCAAGTGGAACAGGATTATCATGAAGAAAAGACCCCTTCTTCTCCATGCTGCATTCTTTGTTCTATTTTATCTTTTTCATAACCAAATAGGAAGTCATATATGCCTTCTCTCCACTCACATCCATTCCTCTCAGAAGCACTTTAAACCCAGGATATTGAAAATCACAATTATCATCACGATTGGTGACCCCATATACATATACATACACATAAATGTGCCTCCTGCACTTCATCTGCCAGTGGGCAGCACCGTCAGTCACCCTACCACTCAAGCTGTAATCCAAGTGGGATCGTCCCCTACTGTGCTCCATCCTTCACCCTCTGCATCCGGTGATTCACCAAGTTCTACTGATTCCACCTCCTGAATATCTCTCATGTCCACCCACTGTGATCAAGATTGATAGAGTACCCCTACCCCCCACCCCGCCCAAGTCTTACTGATGTGGATGTTGGTTGTGAGCATAACACCCCGCAAGGAGGCCCAACTCCCTTCGTCGCAGGAAATGCTCTGCCCTGTTCCTAATGCACATGCTTAAGCCCAGCTGGCATGTCTTCCCAGCCAGAAGTAGAAGAGTTTTAGTGACTTGACATGTTCTGATTTTACCTAAAAGATGTGAGATAGTCATTCAATTGCCTAAATGTTTATAATAATTTTTATGCATTATGTTTTCATAGGTATTCCTTTAGTTTTTGGTCTCTGTAGATGGTATGGAGCATTTCTTTGAATAATTTATTTATAGCCAATTCCTTCCACAGCAGCACCAGCCTACTACTATCTTTCCTGGCCAACTTTGTTTCTACGGGAAGTTGGAAAGAAATATACTTTCTTCCTGAGAAGTGTGTTTGCTTAAAAAACACAGGCCTTAGCTGGAAGATTGCTAAGTGCGCACTGCCTTTTTGGTTCTCTCCACCGGGCCTCAAAGCAGAGCAAATCAATTTTCCAAGGCTCCTACTGGTGTGACTTGTTGGGACTAAGAATGATGCTTCTTGTTTTTCTGAATGGTACCTGATAGCTCCCATGGCCCAGCGATCCAAAAGGTCAGAGAAGCAAGGGGAGGTGTGAACCGGGCTGTCTTGGTTTGAACCCCAGGGCCTGCAGTGATAGGGCACCAGCCTTTTGGCTTCCCTTCCCACCACCTCTACTGCTACCACGGAGCACCCCATGGATACACACTCAGGCCCATCAGCCCTGAATCCAAGGATTCTGCTGTCCTGAGTTGACACCTGCAGATTTTGTAATGACAGTAAATCTACGGTTAAGCACCTGAATTCCGAAGGAAAACACTAGCCTACCACCCTTTGCCGACTATTCAGACTGCATCTACATCACTCCCAGGTATTGCTGCCAAGAGATCTTGCCTATTGGGGAACAACCCGAAATGACCTACTACAAATTCCTCCGCAAGCACATTTACCCAAATGCCTTCCCTCCGTGCACTGCTGTAGCTGGCCTTCATTTGCATCCAAAATTTACCTTCCTTTCTCTTTCTCGAGTCTGGCCCTGCTTCTTTTTGAGGACTTGGTTGTTAAAAATTGAAATTGCCAGACATGTCGTATTTTAAATTTATACCAGAGCTCCTTAAGAAAATGCTTTCTGCATGCCTAAGCACGAGGAGTGCACAGTTTTCCCATGGCACCTTTGTTCAGACATTCTCCTTTGCTCCGGAGTTTTATGACAAGATCCCTGGTTTCTGTGGGAGCTGTGAAAATTCTAGTAAATGCCATTACCCAGGAGAATGTCTTCCCAAGTTATAAATCAGTCATATGAAGAAAGAAGTCCTCCTTGGCCAAGATGTGGATGTATGATTGATGGCTCACCACTGCTCCCCCTGTGACTTTCCATTACAGGCTCTCTGCAGTAATACCAGCGGGTAGGGGGTGCCCATCAGATATGTCCATCAGACACTAAGGTATCAGAGCAGGGGGGCCCACTGGGGAAAGAGTTCACACAGTGTGTGTCTCTCAGCAACACCTTTCCATCGTGTTAATTAATAGTAGGCAGTTCATTGACAAAGAAGAACAAAACAAAAGTAAAATAACACTTAAATCACCACTAAAGAATACATTTCCTCTCCTTTAAGGGCATCCAGGAAATGAAATAGTTGTGCACTTCAGCTTTTCAATAAGAAGTATTTCCAGTTTGAAACTGCCTTGTTTATTTACTATTTACAGCAGCCTCTCTCTCTCTCTCTCTCCTCTGCCAACATTAATCTGAGTTAGTTCATGTATGAATCATTGGCAGGTTTTTAGGATGCCACACAGATGCATATGGCCTGTGGAATATCTACAAAGAAGCTGGTACATGCCACAAGATCCTAAATGCAGGCTGTTTTCCCCAATGAGCATAAAGTATTTAAAGCAGGCCATAAAATTGTCACAGTTTATAAATCAGTGAAATTAGTGCTGGAGCTCATTGTATCTATATGAAAACAGCAGCATCTGTAATTGACATGCACATATTCTATAAGGGGCAATATGGAGTTATTTGTGTGACCAACTGGTATGTTGCAGCTTGATTCCAGCAACAATTCACTATATAAAAACTACCCAATTTTACACGAGTGCTTTCACCAGAGAACCAACATTTTCATTGGAATTTAAATTAGAATTTACCCAGATGTGGAACTGCAGGTACCTAAACTTATTAGCTCTAATACAAAGAGATATGACGAAATTGCACATGTTAAAAATTAGAAAGACTCCCTTTGTTCTTGTTACATGGAAAAGTTTGTTGGTATTTTTGTAACTTCACCTTTTGTCTGCTTCCCACTAATATCTGGTTTAATCAGTATTTATTGCAAATGGGGGAGCCCTAAACTCTTAAATTTTACCTATATTTTACAATCCAACTAAGATACTTACACTCTTTAAAAAGATGCTATCTGGAGCAATGATGCAAGAAATCTTAGAATCAAGCTTTCAATAGGGAAAAACCACACATGTGTAATTGGTTGCTTATAATTGAGCCACAGAAGTATCTAATACACATCTACTTCTCTGTATGGGACTGATTGGAGCCTAAAAAAATCGTATATCTCTAAGTGTTACATTGAATATCTCTTTTTTTTTTCAAACTCATATTGTAAAACTAGAGATAGTTTTACTATAAATTATTCTGTTTCCATAAAAGTGGAAGATGCTTAAAAATAATGATGCCTGATAATACATCTATTTAAAGAAACTGAATGTTGTCAAGGAACAAAACACCATCAATAATCAAAACATACAATGTAAATGTTGAGATGATCATTATGTAAGATGCTACAACAGCAAGGTATAAATCTGTGTCTTGCTGTTTTAGGCATAACTGGAGCTGAAGATGTAGGTATATGGGTAATCCGAGGAATGTCTTGGCTCTCCTACTGACTTCAGGTATATTAACAATTCCTCTCTCTTGTCTCTCTTTTTAAGATACATCTTTCACTTACTGATGAGCTTATTTTGGTAAAACATTAAGTTATCTCTTAACACATGATGATGTATATACCTTTTTATTGGTAAGCCACTTATATAGGATTTTCATAATTTTAAATCAATGGATTTTTAAAAATCCAGAAAATGAATCTACTTTCAACTGTATTTCCTCTTCAGAGTTCTTCCTCCTATATCTGATTCATCAGTTCAGGCACAGCTCATCATATCTGTGCAGGTTCTTCCTATGACATAGAGTTCTAAAGATTAACAAGGGTTTTGTGAAAATATGCCATGGTACTCTAGAACCAATTTTCCACATTTGAATGGTTATGATAGATTTTTCTGCCTTAACTATCCCTAGATTGTGACAAATAGGAGAAATCAAGGAGTTATATACTTTATTGAAGATGAAGTAGAAGAAAATGTGAAATGGCCTGGAGTGGGAGCTTATTTTTGCTTGCTTGGCAATCCCCAACCCCTCACATGAAGCTGTCTTCCTGTGCCTGAACAGGTGAAGATGTACAGCCTGGGAGCAGCCAGCAGCCCTGTGAACTGCAGCCACTATAATTAAGGAACAATGACCTAACTGGATCCTTAATTGAGTGCTATTCACAGTATATTTCTTTAGTTCAACCACTCTCCCATTCTGTCAAGTAAATATTCCACAACTTCTCTTCAAAATTTCAACATCTTCACTCATTATCTCTCTGCAATCATGACCTTACTTCCTAACTCATTGGGGGAAAAAAAAATGGAAGAAATAAGAAGAGGACTTCCATAACCTCCCACCACATTGACCCATCATTTACCTTATCTCCTCTCTCTGACTGAGCTCTCTGTGCTCCCAGCTATGGTCAGATGCTCTAATTATGTGCCAGACTCCATCCACTCTCACTTACTCAAGATCATCACTTCAGCCATCCTCTCCTGCTTAGTCATTTTCCCCAAGTTTGCTGAATGTTTCCTATCAGCACTCAAACATTATTTCTCTGAAGTTGAAAGTAACCAACAAAACCCTTCCTTGATCCCATTACCTCAGTATGCACTCCATTTCTTTCTTTCACTTTACAGTTAAACCCTTTAAAATAGTTGCACTGATGGGCTACTTCGGATTCTGCAGCTCCCGTTATCCTTGAACCAACACCAGTCCAGCTTTTGCCAAACTCTCCCCTCATAACTGATGCATTGAACATTTGTAAATATTTTTGTATACAAATAGTAGAACTCTACCTATATAGCTATTTCTATCTTTAGAAGCCATAATATTAAATTATACTTAATACATATTAAATAATTGGTATTTTAGAATTTTAATATTTGACAACTTAATATTACAAATAATATTTGACATTATTTGAATCTAAGATTCAAACTTCATCTCACTTAACTCCTTCTGTACCTGACTTTCAGGACATCGAATTATCCTAGCTTTATTCTTACCTCGTTGGCCATTCATTTTCAGCTTCTTAGCCAATTTATCCTCATCTTCCTAACAATTTAATTGGAGTGATTCAGGGCTTGCTTGCTACAATCTCTTCTTTACCAAAACGTGATGATTTAATCTAATCTCATATTTCTGACTATAACCTAAATTTCTGTTTCCAACCTGGATGTCTGTATTGAATTCCAGACTTAGACATATCCAGCTGCTTTTTCAATATTCCATTTGAAATATGAATATGATTTTCAAATTTAACATACCCCAAACTGAACTCTTGATCTTCTCTGTGTCAAAATACATTCCTCTTACAGTCTTCTCTATACTCTCCCAGATTTTTTTAGACTAAAAATTTTAGTAATTATTGACTGATCTCTTTTTCATACCACCACCAATATTAGTATACTGACCTGAACAACCATCATTTCCTAGTTGGATATGGAAATCATCTCCTAGCTGTCCGCCTGACTTCCACACTTGTCCCTCTATAGTTTATTCTCAAGACATCATCCAGAATATTGTTTTAAAATATAGGTTTGTAGGGCAGCCCTGGTGGCTCAGCAGTTTAGCGTAGTCTTCAGCCCAGGGTGGGATCCTGGAGACCTGGGATCAAGTCCCACGTTAGGCTCCCTGCACGGAGACTGCTTCTCCCTCTGCCTGTGTCTCTGCCTCTCTCTCTCTCTCTCTCTCTCTCTCTCTCTCTCTCTCTTTCTCTCTCTCCCTCCCTCTTTCTCTCTCTCATGAATAAATAAATTTTAAAAATATATATAGGTCTGTAAAAACACTATGGACATTGAAAGGATGATAAAGGAATAGTATGAACAACTCTATGCTACAAATCTGATAATCTAAGCAAAATGAACTCATTTTTTTAAAAGATACAGTTTGCCAAAATCCACATAAGAAGAAATAAACCATCCGGATAGGCCTATAAGGTCTATTAAAGAAGTTGAATCAACAATTAATAACCTTAAAAAAAGGAGCCATGCCCAGATGGATTCACTAGTAAATTCTACCAAATACTTAAGGAAGAAATTATACAAATTCCCCACAATCTCTTTTAGGCACTAGAAGAAGGGGAAATATTCTCTAAGTCATCTGTGAGGACAATATTATATTAACACCAAAACTAGACAAAGACATCATGAGAAAGAAAACTACATAGATGCAAAAATTCTCAATGAGAAATTAGGAATTGAATCCAACAATGTTTAAAAGAATTATATATCATGACCAAGGAGGGTTTATTGCAGATATGCAAAACTAGTTTAATACTTGAAAGTCAAAATAATGTAATTAATCACACCAACAGAATAAAAAAGAAAACTAATATGATCATATAAAAAGATGCAAAGAAAACAAAAATCCAATACTCACTCATGATGAAAATTTCTAGTAAACTGAGAAAAAGAGGAGACTTCCTTGACTTGATCAAAACTACCTGGAAAAAAAATCCACAGACAACATCATTCTTTATGGTGAGAAACTCAAAACTTTCCCACTAAGATCAAGTACAAGACAAAAATGTCTCCTGTCACAACTTCTTTCCAACATCATACTGGAAGTTCTAGCTAGTATAATAAGGCAAGTAAAAGAACCAAAAAATATACAGTTTGGGAAGGAAGAAATAAAATTGTTTTTGTTAACAGACAATGTGGTCATCTATGTGAAAAAGCTGAAAGAATTAACAAAAAAATTCCTGGATCTAATAAGTGACATAGCAAGGTTGTAGGATATAAGGTAATAAAAAGCCAACTGTCTTCCTATATACCAGCATGAACAAGTGGAATTTGAAATAAAAAACATGATGCCATTTACATTAGCACCACTCAAAATGAAATAATTAGGAATAAATCTAACAAAACATATGTGAGATCTATATAAGGAAAAATATAAACTAATGAACAAAATCAAGAAACTAAAGAAATGGAGAGATATTCCATTTTCACAGCTAACAATAGTCAATATTGTCAAGATTTCAGTTCTCTGAGCTTCCCTTTAGTTCAACTTGATCTGTAGACTCTGTGCAATCCCAATCAAAATTGCAGCAAGTTATCTTGTGGATACTAACAAATTGATTTTAGAGTTTATATGGAGAGTCAAAAGACCCAGAATAGCCACATAATATATTGAAGGAAAAGAAAGATTTTGGAGTTTGAGGATCTGGCACTAACTGACTTTAAGACTTACAAAAAAGCAACAGTAAACAAGGCAGTGTGATATTGGTGAAAGAATAGACAAATAAGTAGATGGGAAAAAAATAGAAAGCCCAGAAATAGACCCACAAAAATGTAGTCAGCTGATGGTTTTTTACAAAGGAGCAAAGACAATACAAAGGAGCAAGGATACTTTTTTCAACAAATGGTGCTAGAACAAGTGGACATCTATGCACACAGACAAACATGCACACATGTAAATGAACCTAGACACAGACCTTAGATCTTTTACAAAAATTAACTCAAAATGGATCACAAGCTTAAAAAGTAAAGGCAAATCTATAAAACTCTTAGAACATAAGGTAAAACCTAGATGAGTTTAGGTATAGCAATCACTTTTTAGACGTAATACCAAAGACATGATCCATGAAAAAAATAATGGATAAGCTAGACTTCATTAAAATAAAAAAAATGTTCTGTAAAAGATAATCACAAAAGAATGTGAAGATATAGACTTGGAGAAATATTTGCAAAATATACACCTGGTAAAGTACTATTATACCACATGTACAAAGAATACTAAAATGAAACATTAAGAAAACAAATAACTCTGATAAAATATGGGCCGAAGACTCTGACACCTCAACAAAGAAGATATGGAAATGGATGGAAAATAAGCAAATAAAAAGGTGCTCCACATCATATGTCAACAGGGAGATGCAAATTAAAACAAAAATGAGATACCACTAACACCTATCAGAATGACCATAATCTAGAACCCTGACTACATCAAAAGCTGGTGAGGATGTGGAACAATAATTCTCATGCATTGCGGGTGTGAATGCAAAATTGTACTGCCATATTGGAGGACAGTTTGGCAGTTTCATTCAAAATTAACATACAATCCAACAATCATGCTCCTTGGTATTTACCCAAAGGAGTTGAATACTTCTAGATGTTTATATCAGCTGTATCAATAAATGTCAAAACTTGAAGTAAACAAGATATCCTTTAGTAGGCTAATGGGTAAATTGTGGTACATGTAGACAATGGGATATTATTCAGCACTAAAAGGAAGCAAGCTATCAAACTATGAATAGACATATGTATTACCAGGTGAAAGAAGCCAATCTGTAAAGGGTACAGAATATAGGATTCCAGCTATATGTTATCCTGGAAAAGGCAAAACTATGGAGATAGTAAAAAGGTCATGGGTTACTGGATAACTAGGCAGAGCACAGATGACTTTTAGGGCAATGAAAATACTTTGTATGATATCATAATGATGGCTACACATCATTATACATTTGTCCAAATCCAGAGAATGTACAGCATCAACAGTGACCCTTACTGTAAACTATAGAGTTTGAGGGATTATGATGTGTCAATGTAGATACATAAATTATAATGAATGTACCATTCTGGTGAGGGCTTTTGATAATGGAGGAAGCTATGCTTGCGTGGAGGCAGGAGGTATTTGGAAAATTTCTTTGCCTTTCTTTTAATTTTGTTGTGAACCCCAAACTGCTCTAAAAATATAAATTCTTAATTTAAAAACATGTAAATTTGAGCCTGTCATTCGGTTACTTAAAGTTTTCTATAGTTGTCCCATCTTATTTTACTTTATTTGAATTAAAGCTAAAATATGTACAATAACCTACAATAGCCAATACCTATATCATCAGGTCAGATGATACAACTCTGGCCTCAAATCTTATCCCTCTCCCTTTTGCTCACTCTGTTCCAGCCTCAATTGCTTCCCTACTATACCTTAAAGGTCAGACATAGTTCTCAGATCATTGAACGTGATTTCATCTGCCTAGAATACACTTCCCAGATGGCCTACATGCAGCTCTGTTATAATTCCTTCATGTCTGTGATAGAATGACCCTCAAATATGGCTATATCTTACTTGCTGGAATTTGTGAATATGTTATCTTATGTGGAAAAAGGGACTTTGCAGATGTAATTAAATTAAACATCTTGAGATAGAAAGATTATCTTGTATTTATCTAGATGGGCTTAATCTAATCACAAAGATCCTTAGAGAGAGTCAGTTGGAGTCAGAGAAGGGCACATGACAATGGAACAGATGTCACGAAAAGGTCTGAAGATGCTGTTATTGGCTTTGAAGATGAAGAGGCCTAATGCCAAAGAATGTAGGCAGCATCTGGAATCTGGAAAAGGCAAAGAAGTGGATTCTTCACTAGGGCTTCTGGAAGGAACAGCCTTGCTGAGAGCTGAAAACTTTAGCCGAGTGAAACTGGTTTTGGACTTCTGATTTTAGAACTATAAAATAGAACTATGAAAATATAAATTGGCACTCCTTAGGCTGGAACGTTTGTAGTAACTTGTTATAGCAGCCATAGGGAACTGATGCAAATTATTTGTTGAGAAGCCATATTTTCCATGAAACCTTTTGTTACTACTCCACTTAAAATTACAAATGCTTCTTCCACTTTCCATACCTTATTTCCATACTTTCTTTTTCTTTTGTCACTTTTTACCATCTGACATTTTGTTTATTCTCTTTCTCCCCGTTCCACTAGAATCTGCATATCCATGAGATCAAAAGTGCTATTGAGTTATTGCCCTTTTGCCAGCACCTAGAATAGGACCAGGTTCATATGCTTGCTCAGACTGTGTCTGTTGTGCAAATGATGAATACGGAAGCAGAAGGAAATTGTGTCTATTAGTCCATTGAGTAGAGAGCCATTGCTTTTCCTTCCTCTATACTGCTGCCTCGTTTGTCATTGTGGATACTTCTCTGGGCTTAGCAATCTTCTGTCTGTAGCTTTGTAATGGCACTTGGTGCATCATTTTGTATTTAGTAATTTGCATTCTGTCTTCATATCAACTCTGGAAGAGCAGGGCTATGTTCATCTTTGTAGTACACATAGAAGCACAATGCCAGGCACATAGTAGAATATCCAAGTGTGGTCAGCTGATGCAAAAGCAACACTGTTAGCATTCATGGAAAAAAGGCAATGCAGTCTATCAGAGAGATTCCCTCAACTTAGAAATCAAGTGTGGCTTTTTACCAATTCCTATCTAATATTCTAAAAAATTTACAAAACCTTTCTGGGCTTGCTTTGCATTAACTATAGTATGAACCCTAACTCATGGGGTTATTAAAAGGTTGAAGTGAATGAGTATATAAGATATTTCTCTGTGAATTATAAAACATTATAAAATTACAAACTTATAATATCCCTATATCAAGTAGGAAAGAATGTCATGTCTGGAGAGGGATGTCTCCTTTTTATAGAAATGTTTCTAGCTTCTTAATCAATCACACACACTACCATGGTCTTAACTTCCACCCATTAAGTGGCAACAATCAAATCTAGATCTCCATTCCTGAGGTTTTCTCTTGAGTTCAGGAATAGACATACACTCTATTCACTAAATGAAGTTGTGAAAGTCAGAAAGGCTGAAATGCAGCCCATTTGCATCGACCAGCTCAATACTTTATTGAACAAATCTTTACTATGAACTAAAATGTGCCAGGTAATCTGTTGTGGGCAATAAAATGTCCTATCATGGCCATTTGTGCTTCAGAAAGATCACTCAATAGCTTTGTGGAAGTTGGATTTAAGGGCCAAGCCAAAAGCATAAAGGTTACTAAGGGACTCTTACAGTAATCCAAAGAAGAGATGATAGCTCTGCTATCTAGAAGCATCCTTAATATGGGTTTAGTGGAGTTAATTACACTTAAGAAGCTGAGAAAATAAAGTATACAGATATATTGTTTAGTTGTGTAAGTGATGCAAAAGAGGAATTAAAAAATCACTCCCACAATTCTGGCTTGGGTGACTAGATGGTTAGTGAATTTTAGCTACAAGAAAAAACGCAGAAGGTACTGGTTAGAGAGAAAGTTTAATATACGACAAATTGTTTTGCCAGGTTGACTTGAGGCATCTCAGAAGCATGTACAATGATCCACTGATATTTGGAATGTGGATAAATGATAGGGCTTTTACATGTTTTTCTAAAGCATTGCTGAGCTAACTCATACAAGCAAGTCCTGAGTTTTGATGAGTGAAGTAGACATTTTCCTCTAAGTCATCGCATGGAAACACCCAAGTGTTAGAGAATAAAATTGGAGAAGTGACCTTATCCTCTTGAGTGATTTGTTAAAATACATTTAGTGTCCAGTGGCAGATTTCCATCTTTCTAGTTAATGAAGAAACTTAGGCATTAACACTCCCAAAATGCCTTTCCAACAACTCTTAGAAGCATGAAAATAACTGTCCTCTGTGAAACATTGCAAATAGAACCATCACAACACATCATAATGAAAAAGTGTGTCATATATTGATTTTCTAGCTACCACTGGATCATCATTAACACACATTGTAGATACTTTTTCTGAAATCTCATGCCATTTTCCTAGGCTAAGTGTATTTTAGAGAAGAGCTATGACAGATCTGATGTGACAAGCACTGTTTTGCAATTACTGTGTGTCTCTGACACTGACATCCTCTAATTCATACTCATGACATTCTTGTGCATATAGGATTATTAGCAATTATTTTTTAGATGAGAAAACGGAATCAATGAGTGAAGTGACAATCAAAGTAAGAATGCTGGCAACAAAGCCAACAGACTTAAGTTCAAATCCAGGCATTATCAGATTGTTTCATCTATTGGAATCTACATTTACTCATTCATATATAAGACTGTCTTATTCTGTCTAAACAACAGAAATAATTTAAAAATTAAATAGGTAATGTCGTTAATTAATATTTATTAAATAATAAATTCTGTTCACTTTCCCTTGTTACCATGTATACTACGCTGCCTTATTTCATTTCAATATAACTAAAAACCAGAAATAAATTAAACAGAATACTCTTGCTTCCAATAATAATGAAGCAGAGAAAACTAAATCATAGAATAACAAAAAATATTGGAATACACACACATATACTGCATATATGCAGTTGGTTCTCATTTTTCACAGTAGTTGGGTTTTAAAAGGTTACAGTGAACACTGTACTGGTAAATACTGAATCACTTCTCAGAGGGAAAATACAGTTTCCTTCAAACTTATGGTCTTAATATTTTTTGTCAACTGGCCAATACAAATATCTTGTTTTATGTATATTTGTATATTTTAGACCTTATTTAATGCATATTGTAAACTTATTATATTGAACTCATGATCAATAGCACTGTTACTACAACTATGACTCATGTCTGAAAGAAGCTTGTCTAACATGGATTTTCTCTATAAGGCCTTCTCATACTTGGACACACTAGACAGCTTTTCAGTATCATAGTTGGGGGCCATTTTAAACAATGAAATCACTGACAGAGAGCACAAAAATGCAAAACAAACAAACAAACAATTAGCAAACCCCATCATGACACTAAACAGACCATCATGGCCACTTGTTTACACTATGTGAACTAGAACAGGAAGGCAGACCATTGCCTTGTACAACCTCAGCAGGGAGCTTGTACATTGGTGACTCAATTTTTCTGCCATCCTACACATGTCCATTAAATGACCATGAAAGCACTATGAGTATTGACTTTGAGTTACAAATACATTTTAGCAAGCAGATGAATTTGCAAATATAAAATATATAAATAATAAGGACAACTATATATATGTATATATATATGTATATATGTTTTTACATCCAGAAAAAAAAATTTTTTTTTTAAGAAGAAAAGGCACTATCAGTCACATAAGAGCTGAGAGAAGTTATTGACAGCAGAACTATACTGCAATAAACACCAAAGGGAGTCGGCTAGGCTGAATAAAAAGAATGACATATGGAAGTATCCCCATGGGTATAATACTAAAAGGATTAATATTTAGTAATTTTTAAAAATAATAGAAGTAAAGACATGTTCATGCATAAAAACCATTTAACTTAATTATCTTCTGTCATACATAAATATTCAATTTTTATAAGTTATATAGATTTGAAAAAGGTAATAAAATCCCAGAGAGAAAGGAAAAAGAAATTCTCAGAAGCAGACTCAAAAGTGACACAAAATTAGAAATGTAAGATAAGGTTTTAAAAATAACTATGATTGCCACATTAAAGGCTAATGGGAAAGGTAGACAAGAAGCAAGATCAAGTGGGTAATTTCAGCAGAGATTGAAACTAAATACTAAATCAGGTTGAAATTATGGAAATCAAAAACAGGGTAGTTTTAGAGGAGATGAAGAATGTTTTCAATTGGCCTTTTGGTTGATTCCACACAGCCTAGGAAAATAATGAGTGAGCTTGAACATGACTGAAATTCAAAGAGAAAGAAGGGAAAATAAAAATAACAGGGCTATGGGGGGAAGGGAATAATTTCATACACATGTAATGGAGTTGCAGCAGGAAAAGGAAAGAGAAGAAATATTTGAAAATTTAAAGACCAGAATTTTCTAATGTTAATGACAAACAACAGACCATAGATCTGAAAAACTATGAGAATACAAAGCAGGGTCATGGCAAATTCTCCTAAGCATATCATATTTACAATGCTGAAAACCAAAGTACAGAAGATAACCTCCAAGGCAGCCAGAGGGTAAAGCCACAGGAAAGGGGTACTTTATCCATAGAGGATTATAAGAAAACTATTTGTCAGAAACTATACATACAAGAAGATGATGGAAGGACATTTTAAAGTGCTAACAACAAAAGAAACTGCCAACTGGAATTTTGTTCCCAGAAAAAATACCCTTTCAAAGACATAAATACCTGAACAAACAAAAGTGGAAGACAGCAGACTTTATCTATAAGACATGTTAGCAGAAGGTTTTCAGGGAGGAGAAATATGCTATATGTCAGAAATTTGAATCTTCACAAAGAGTATCAGAAAGCATCTCAATGAGGATGAAATAACTTCATTTTAACTGCTCTAAAAAAAAATTAGCTACCATAAGCAATATGGGGAATAATGTGCTTCATGTTTGCACTCTATATAAAACTGAAATATATAATGAAAATAACATAAGGGATGGGAGGGGGATATAGAGAATATATTATTATAAATTACTTGTATCACAAGTAAAACAATATAATATTATTTAATGATGAACTCCATTTACTTAAAAATGTATAATATAAAACTTAGGACAACTGCTAAAATGTTTTTTAAACAGATTTTAATAAACTAAGATTGTATAATTCATCCAGATTATTCTTGTTGAAAAGATAATATTAAGTCTCCCATAACTTCCTACACCGGAACAAGAAAAGCGTATCTTTGTGCTTTATATTTAAAATAAGTCATTTGTGAGCAGTCCATTTTAAAAATGGGCTGTTTGTTTGAATATTGATGAGTTTTAATACTGCTTTATACATTCTATATACAAGTCCTTTATCAGAAATACGATTTGCAAATATTTTCTCCCAGTATTTTTATTCTGTAAACAGTGTCTTAAACACAGCAATCATTTTTAATTTTGGTGAAGTTCAATTTATATTTTTCCTACTTCTTATTTGTGCTTTTGATGTCATATCTAAAAACTCTTCTTTAACATGAGGTCATGCAGAATTTTTCCTAGGTTTTATGTTTTCTTCCAGAGGCCTTTTGATTTTGCATTTCACATTTAATACTATGACTCATTTTGAATTAATTTTTTAACAAGATGTGAAACATATGTCAGATTTCCTTTTCTGGCAAAAGGATGCTCTGGGCGAGCAGTGGGAAGAGGTGGCACCGCCATAAACGATGGTGAGGAGAAACCTTTCAAACTTCTAATGAATGTTCCATGGCTGGTATGGCATGCTGGCATCTGGAGGATCAACAGTCACAAATCAGGTTGGATGCTTCTTGTCCTTGATCTCTTTGGGCCCACACTGAGTTTATGGTGGGAGTGTGCTGAAGCCTGAGCACAGAGCAAGAAGGCGAAGGGTGTTCCACCTCTAAGGCAAACACAGTTTTCCTTCAGTCTAAAGCAGCAGTGCATGGATGGCTGGAAGGCCGTGGGCTGGGAAAGAAAGTAGAGAAAGAGATGCTCCCAAGGCAGGGCCTTCCTTGATGCAGAGGAACTAGGAACAAGGACAAGGAAGCTGCTATGGAGGCTCTTCCAGACTGTGGTTTTCCCCAGAGGCAAAGCGGCAGAAAGTGGAAGATGAAGCAAGATTGCTGATTGCCCAGGGCCCTTACCGAAAGAAAGGTAGCAGTCTTCAAAAGCTGCAAACAGAAGCAGAGAGCATAGTGAAAACCTCAAGGCATCCTCTGGCTGGACTTGACCCATTTGCAAGGAAGCAGCTTCACAGATGCTGTCTGTAGGGCAAAGGGAGAGAGGAATCCTGGCAAGTTGCCTTCTGTCTTTCCTGAGTGCATTACAGCAACCCTCCAAGGATGGGATGGGGCCAGAGAGCTCAAAGAAATCCTTCTGGGGCACAGCAGGCCTCCACTGTGGGTATAGTTGAGATGGAGCATGAAGGGGAAGGAGGTCTCCCATGTGCAGCCTTGTTTGGGAAGAGGAATGATAAAGGCTTGCAGAGAGCACTCCTGGGGCAGGAGGTGAACTCCCAGATAACCTCTGGGTTGTGGTTACTCACATGCTAAGATTACCAAGTGGTAACATTTACATCAATGGAAGTTGGAAGGGTCAACCTCAGAAATGGGTATAATAGCTAAGTTGTTCAAAAAGAGATCCAGAGAGTAGCAAAATCAGTCAGGAACTCAGAACCTTGGATGCTTTGACTGATTTGGTAGAAATGAAAGTGAACCACAAATGGTCCCAAGGGGCCACATCCCACAGACCATGGCCGATGATACCATCTGTAAAGGGAATGGGTGTGACACAAATGGGAGCTGAATGTTGGTTGGAATAGGACCCTCATCATACCAATAATCACAGAAAGAATATATGTGTGCCTGAATCACTGGTTCTTCAGTCAGAGAGTAAAACTGCTTTTTGAGGCATATCCATAGCTTCTTGATAGAGCACTGCTGAAATGGATGTTTTATATTGGTGGCCAAGGAACTATTTTCCTTGCATTGGATATTGCTGAAGAGAAGATTGTCTCAGTTATTGCAAAGTGCACTCATCTAGTTACATTACTTTCTAGATGAACAAAATCCTAATCTGGTGAGTTACACAGAGGTGGGAGGGCATAAAATGATTTTGCAAAATGAACATTTCCTTATATACTAAAGGGAATGCTCCCTCTGGGGCTACTGAACTTGTAAGTGGGGTTGAATTGTAGGAAAAAAAAGAAAGAAAGATCAAGATTATTCCCCCAAATGGCAGCAGCAAGAATAAAAGAACCCCCCAACATTCAGAACAAACTGGGTGGAAGTGTTCAGATGTTTAAATAAACATGGCACAAAAAGGGAGAGGATCGATAGAGTCACTACTACAACTGTAATAATCACTATGAAAGACTAGCTGTCCAGCCACTTTATCAACAGCTCAAAATGATAAAAACAAGCAAACAAACAAAATCCTTGACAGCCTTGCTTAGTTTATCCTATCCTTGGGGAATGAAAAACTCTAATAATGACACGAAAAAGACATCTGCATCCCTCCAATTCCAGGGATGGTTAGTACTGGTGAGGTGAAAGGAAGGCTAATGACTCTGAGTGAGAGAATGTCAGGGTTTCTTGAGCCATCCCCCAGAAGAGGATCTGATGCCATTTGCCTTGATTTGGAGAGAGTGGCCGGGGATGGTAAACAAACATGATTGAGATTTCTGAACAGTGGTAAAGAATGTAATGCCATACTAAAACCTTCTAATTAAAAGCCAAAGAGGAATTTAACCAAATTAGGATGGTATGGTGTATGGATTTGCATCCTCCCAACAGGATGTATTATAGGAGCAGATGTGAAGTCTGAAGGGAGGGCTTTCCCATTACACAAACCACTAGGGGAAAGAGGATGCTATGCAAATCTCCTCTTCATCCGGTTTTAATTGGCTATGTTAGAGGATAGCCTAGACCATCTTGAGAGGCTCTCTTAAAACAATTTAAGATACCTGGAATCATCATGAAATTTTGGCTTTAATTAAGGGTATGTTAGATGCAGGTGTATTCATACATGCAGACTTCCTGTTTAACAGGCCTGTCTGGGTTGGGAGAGAAGCTGATAGACCTTGTAGAGGACACATAGAATCTCAAGAACTGAACAAGAAATGGTGCTTTTAATAGTAAAAGCCATGCTCACTGTGAGGTTAAAACTCATGCTGTGCAACAAGCTAAAAAGATTAGACTTCTGTGATTTGATTTGGCCAATGCTGAGTAGTGCTCTGTGGAAAAGTGGCCTGGATACAAGGAACATAAAATGTCTTCTGCGTGCCCAACTCATCACAGTATCTTTATCCTCAAGTTCATGGGCCAATTTCCCATGTTTTTTTTCAAGTGTGAGGCAGTAATCACATAATATTCTTTATTCCGGTAAAGAATATTTGGAAGACTAAAACCAGTATCAATTTACAGGTGACTCAGTGAGCTTATCTATCTGCCAATGATAGCACGAATATTTGTTGCATGTGCCTGTGCACTTCTTTGGTACACTCAAATTGAAGGATATCTGGGCTTGACTACTACCTATATGTCATTATCTTGGAAAACTAGCCCCCCCCTTTTTTTTTCAGATTCAAAATACTTAAGTTGTCTTTATGTCTTTAAACAGTAAGTACTCGATTGTTGGGTAAGCCAGCATTGGCAGAAATGCTCTAAAGGTCTAAGAGAAATTTTCCATAGATCTACAAGTGCTAGAAATAGCTGAATTTCTTTTTGGTGAGGAAAGAAAGCTGATGAAAAAGACTGTTGGCTCATATTGTTAGCGTAGAAGTCATTACTTCAGAAAGAGGGGAAATGATGGTGATTTGCCTAGTAAAAAGACTTAGAAAAATAGGTAAACAAAATAGAGATAAGGGACATGGTATGCAGAAAAAGGATAAAGCACATGCATGCTGACCCAGAAGGGGCCATTAAACATGTTCCTAAAACATGTAGGTAGATGCGAAACATGCAGGTTGGCATCTAGGGCATGCAGTAGGCAGGGATCTGAAAATGCCACTAATGCCCCACCTCCCATAGCTTGTCCTTAGGCTACTCAATCAAACACTAATCGGAGTACTTCTGTGAAGGGATTTTGCAGATGTAATTAGAGTTCCCAAGCCAGTTGACCTTACGACACAGAGATGATCCAGGTGGGCCTGATTTACTCATGCAAACCTTGTAAAAGGTAGAAAAAAAACAGATGACAGACCCTTGCTGCCCTCTTGGAAGAAAGCAAACAGCTGTTCTGTGAACTGCCTGTGGACTGGGGCTGGCTGAGAATATCCCCTGGCCGACAATCAGCAAGAAAACAGGGACCTCGGTTCCACAATTGAGGCAATGAACTCTCCCAACACCGATGAGCTTACAAGAGGACTCAGAACCTCAGTGGAGGACATCTGATTTCAGCCTATAGACCGAGGAGAGGATCCAGCTAACCTGGAAAAAGGCTTCGGTGTAACCTTGGCTCCCCGTGACCAGGCATCTAGCACGGAGGTTGGTGGTACAAAACATGGAGATGAGATGCATGTTGCACAACAGAGGAAGGGGCATAATCTGTCCCTGGAATACCAGGACTCTCTGATCTCTCCATGTGCCATCCTGAACCTGCTGCTCTATCTTTATGACAGCTGCACATGAATGTGCTCTGTGGGCTCTTCTGTCCTTTCAATGCCCGGACTCTATGTAATTACTAGAGTTCTAGTAATCAAGACAGGGTTCATAAATGGAATTCAACTGAGTCCAGAAATAAACACATGCACACACAGTAGCTACTTGACTTGTGACAACAGTGTCACTATAATTCTACGGGGAAAGGATGTCATTTGCAATAAATGACACATGGCCAATTGGCTATTCATATAGAAAAAGTAATATTGATTCATTCCTCACACTATGCCAAACATAAGGTCTAGATAGGTTGTTAATTCAAGGGTAAAAGTTAACAACAAAAAAGGCTTTTAGAAAGTAAAATAGAATTGCATATTTATGATTTCAGGCAGGCATATATCTCAAGTAGAACACCCATCTTCAAGTAAAGAGTTGATCAATTGGGCAAAATTAAAATTAAGAATTTCTATTCCTCAAATGACACTGTTATCAAAATAAAAATGCCAGGCACAAATTAGGAGATATTTGTAATACAAAAATGAATGCCATCCTGAACAGAGATAACAAAAAGACCAATAATGCAGTAGAAAAATAAACCCAAATAATTAAACACCTTTCAGAATAGAATATGCAAATGGTGATGCATATAAGCTAAAAGAGCGCTGTCTCACCAGTTACCAGAGACAAGTAAGTATATTACTGCCACATGTGGTTAAAAATTTTAAAAGATTGTCAATAACTAAATTTTGGAAAAAAAGGTGGAACATGTAGAATTGTGTTATATTGTTAGGAGCATAAATAGGTAAAATCATTCTAAAAAATATTTTCAGCACCTAATTAAATAATATTTTAGTACCACATGCTTTAGCATTTATGCTTCACTTATATGCTCAAGACAAATGACTATATATAAGCAGCAATACAAAAATTATCATAGCACTAGTCATAAGATTCCAAAGCTAGAAATTACCCAAATGTCCATCAAGTCTAGAAGAATGAGTAAAAAAATGATGGGACATCCATGAAATATAACACCATACCATTCAACAGTGAGCATGAACACAGCAGCACAATACGCACCAATACAGATGATAAAATGTGCTGAGCTCTGCACATGTATGTATGTACATTTGGAGTATATGTATGCACATTAATTGGCATGTATTTAACATGTGCACAACTTATATTTTGTGACAATATAACCCTTCAGTGTTACTAAAGAGAATCTTCACGTTTCTAACTTCTGGCCAGGCTTCCTTTTCTATGCAGGTCCTGATTGTTTCTGATTCTACATTTCTTATTAAAAAATGGAGGGCATCTGGATAGTTCAGCTGGTTAAGCATCTGCCTTCAGGTCAGATCCCGATGTGCTGGGATCGAGTCCCACATCCATCTCCCTGTTCCTTAGGGATCCTGCTTCTCCTGCTCCCCTCTGCCTGCCACTCTTCCTGCTTGCTTGCTTGCTTGCTTGCTCTCTCTCTCTCTGTCAAATAAATAGTAAAACCTTTTGAAAAATGGTCCCAGATTATTTTAAAACTCAATTTGGGAAGTCGTCAAAAAGTCACAAAGATCAAACAACAGGCAGTTGATTACCAGGAAGACTTCTGGCATCCTCTCTGGTTCTTACCCTCACAGAATGGTAGTCATTTCCTGTGGCTAAGGGACAATCCCTGACTCTAAATATGTCTCATGGAGCCTGGCTCAATTTCAACCTTTCCCAGATTACAATGAAAGATTGATAGGACCTCAAAGTTTGAAGAATTTCTGTTTATTGTAAATATCTCTCCCTTGGGCCATCACAGCACATTTTATACACTACTTCAGCACATTGTTTTCTCACTTCTATAGAGTCTGAGCTGAAAAAAACAAACAAACAAGATACTGTCTTATGTAATTGTGTTCACATCACCATGACAAAACACAACACATGGAGATTGTAGGAGTTCCATCAATGTCCAAGCTGAGAGTTAGGTGGATGAGAGCAAGAATCTTCAGGATAATAATCAGGGTAGATCAGTCTAGTGTCTGACATTTTCTTAACACCTTAAGTGGTAGGGAACTCACTGCTGCCAAGAATCACCCAATTTCACTTTTTGTACATCTGTATTAAATTTAAAAATATTTCCTATAATTGAATTGAAATGTAGCTTCCTGAAACATCTACACTTTGATTTCTACTGCCCTCATGAACAACATAAAATAATATTATTAAAATCTCTACAAATTTACTATCTACATTTTTAAGAGTTATTCTTTCCTATAAATATTTCTTATTCAACCTAGAAATTCTTTCATTCTCTCACCTCATAAAGTTAGATTTCCAGTCCCTTTTTCATCCTGCTTTCCTTGGCTATCATGCATGCCAGGTAAGCAGAGACCTCACGATGTAGCTCCTGAGATACTCTCCCTGTATCAGCATAGCCTCAAATTACCCATTAATGCCTCCATAATAATGTTATAGCTGGCATTGAGCTTCTGTAGAATTTGTTAGTTTTTCTGAATGTATAAACCTAACATTTTGTCGTTGAGAATGTCTTGGGGAAATATGAAGAAATGAATAAAGGAGAAAATAAAACAACTTATAATTCTCACATCCAATGAGAATTATTGGATTCACAGATTTTTAATCCATGTCTCTTGCCCTTGAACCATAGATAAGTCTACTCCTGTGATCATGTAATTTGGTGTCTAAACCAAAATTTAGGGCTTCCATGTAGCCCTGGTGGTTTCTGGCTATTGTTTTGGCCTATAAAACTTTCTATGAACCTTGGCCCCATCACCACCCCACAAGTCTGTCCTCTGTATTCTCCTCTATGGACTAAGTGCTGCTTCTTGCTCGTGGCCGTAGAGGCTGCCCTGCTGCTGACCTCCAGAGACCTTGTGCTTTACCCCCCCACACACCTCTTTGGGATGGATTTCAGTACTTGGGATGGGATCAAACTGCACTGCTGTGGCTCCCTATAGCAGATCCCCCAGAGGGAGAACAGGATGAGAACACGGGAGACAGGAGAAACTCTTTGGGATGGGGAGCTAGGCACTAGGGAGAAATCATACATATGTAAAAGAGCCAGGTAAAGAAATGGATTATTTGACAGGATAGGGTTGCATGGGACAAAGAGCAGAGGGTACTGGGCATCAGCTGAATAAGGTCATGTTGAAGGGATGAGCTAGGCAGGCAGAGAAAGGTGCTCACTGGACACCTTCCTGAAGACATGGGTTCCAAGCAATCTGTTTCCAAGGCATTAATCTAGACCAAGTCTAGTGAGTTATAAGGAGGTACACTAAGTGTGATATTTGGGTTGTGAGCATAGATTTGGAGCCAGGCTTTGGCTTGAATCCTGGCTTCATGTCTTACTAGTAACATGACTTACACACCTCTCTTGACTTCTCTGTGTCTCAATTTTGTCATGAGGAAAATGAGAACAACACCAGAACGGACTTCATAGTCATTGCAAAACATGGATAAACTAGCATGCAAAGCACTTACAGTGCCCAGTGTATAGCATGGGAACTCTGTAAGTGATAGTTGAGTGCTTGAAAATAATGTTAATTTAGAAATGTAGTTAATTTGGAAAGTAAATTGACATGAAGAAACTATGAAAGAGGGATTCAGCTGTTTAATGTGCTCTGTTAATCAGAGTTCCCCATCCACCCATTCCAGGAAAGCACTGCTGGCTCAACTGTCATCAAAAGCAAACATTTGCAGGAAAGGAAACCACAGGGGTTTTTTTGTTGCTGAGAGCCAGAAGAGCACCTCAAGGACCCGACCGGTCCTTCATCAGTGACAATTGCTCAGACTGCAATTGTGTCCCTGGTCAATAGTCAGGGCTCAGCAGGCCGGTTTTGCCCTCCAACCCTCACCTGGTGCCTGCATGCATCCCCTCAGGGAGCTCAAGTCAGCAGAACAGTGCAGAACTGGGTTTCCATGGCAACAGTGCAGGGCTAGGAGTTCACATGCCAGAGCAGGCTTGACCAAGCAAAACAAGTTTAAATTCCTTTCAGAAAAATGTGGAAAACAGTTTGAAATCTTAACAAATAAAACACATTGTCAAAATAAAAGTAGTTTTGCAGATAATCTTGTGCTTATCAATAACTTTTTAAAATTCATATTGAGTTAAAACAGGTATTTATATGAGCCTGAGAAATGTCTTCTCTAAAACATCTGTCTGTGGCTTGTAGGCAGGCTGTCCCTACAGGTGTACCACATTCTTGCATTTGCGTGTCAATAAGAACCACATAAGTGTTATGCCCAAGATTGCAAATCCAAGAAACCACCAAGGAGCCAACACCGATGCAAGTACAAGAGGGTTTATTTACAAGCTCGAGCTTGGGTCCAAGTATACCCAACACAGTGGAGCAGGGACTTGGGGCCCGAGGTGAGTTTCAGCTTAGTTTTAAGGGCTGGTCTAGGGGACCTCCAGAAGGGGTGGAGGAATTTCTCAAGTTCAGTTTACATTCTGATATGGGGCTTTCAAGGGCATTGAGCTCTGTTCTTATTCTAATATGGGGTTTCCTGCTACTGGCTTGGGTTCTGTTCTCATTCTAATATGGGGCTTCCTGCCCTTGGCTTGGGCTCTGTTCTTATTCTAATATGGGACTGTCTAGGATGTTCAGCTGTAAGCTGTTTTCTTCCTGTAACTGAATTAATGTAAATTTCAGTTCTTATTCACAGGGGCCTGGGATGGCTGTACTTGTGCTAACACTGAACTTAAAGTGGAATGGCCTTAATATTCCTGGGCCTCCACAATAAGTCTGTCTTGCTGCTAATGCTTTAACATTTTAGTTCTCTCAGATTCCTGTTACATGGGATTTTCTTGTGAAAAAGTATAAATGCTTTAAAGTGCTCCTGGTAAGATGGCTTCCTATTCCTCACAATATTTACTATTTTATAAGGCCAGTGAAAGTTTCAATTTAAAAAGAACACTCAATGCATTATTTTTAAAAACTTGAAGTCAGAGTGCCTGGATGGCTCAGTAGCTTGAGCCTTCAAGTCTCGATTTTGGCTCAGGTAGTATTCTCAGAATCATGAGATTGAGCCCCGCATTGGACTCCCCACTCAGCATGGAGTCTACTTGAGATTGTGTCTCTCCCACTTCTCCTCCCCCCAATCTAGCTCTCTCTCTGTTTCTCAAATAAATAAATAAATCTTAAAAAAAAAAAAAAAACTTGAAGCCAAATAAGAATAAAAAAAGATAATCAGTAAGATTCAAGTCACAAATTCCTAAAGCACTGACTTACATATGCCACCCATTTGGGCTGTGTCCCTCCTTCTTTGGTCTGTAGCTCTCTGCTGTACCACAGACATAATTCCCACTCAGAATTAAACTTTTTGCTACCAATTCCTGCTCAGTAATGTATAAAAATTTAGAATGAAAAAGAAACCTATTTTTTACCTAGGTGAAAGAATCAAGTAATTCTGGGTTTTGCCATTTGTATGTGAAATATAGGGAAGAGTGAGACAGTTAAATATGCTCTCAGCAGGCACTTAGAAATGGTTAATGAGAGAACATGTTCTGAAAGTATTTTATCAGGGGCAGTATAATATTAATGCCCATGACTGTGAATCTCCTGTATTTTTCTGTTCCCTTTCAATCTAGCTAAAAGATAAATGCTGAAAGAAAAATTTTTGTTCAGTTCAAGTGTCAGAACCTTATGAAGTTTCAAAATTGAGAAAATAATCTCTTAGAGGACAAAAATAATAGTTAAAAAAGGGGGTTCTCATGTGTGGGAGCCCCTGCAGAGGGCACGCCTGGAGGAAAATAGGAGCTAGTCGTATACCAGCAAAGGATCATCCCTCATTCAGTCTGTGGCCCTAAGATCTTGCTACATTTTCAAGCAAATTATGGTCTTGTAATTTTTTTTTTATTATTTAAAGGGAATATCTACCTCATGCCATAAGTATGATGCATTAAGTTTGGTTGGGTTTTTAGGCTAAAATATAAACAGCCTTGCCTGGAATTCTTGCTTATTTTGAATCATTTAGTTAAACCACTGTTCCAAGTTAAAATGGAAATATGTAGGCCTGATTCCTACTCTCTAAAAAAAGTCTTTATGAAAGGGTGTTTGAAAGTCAGTTTGAAAAGTCAAAATCAGAGGGCTTCATTTTCAGACATGGGAAATGTATTGTAAGTATGGCTGGGGCTACCACTCTTGAGCTTTGGCAACAAGTTGGGTTTGTGGGAAATGACGTGGCCATCCGGGGGCCCAAGATGATTGGGTTGCCATCCAAATTCCCCATGGCCCTGAAGATCAGGAAAGTCCACATAAGCAATTCCCCTTTCATTGGTCTGCTTGCTACTCAAAACCCTACAAGGGTTTCCAGCAGTAAGTCGGGTCAACTCTATTCTGCAGTCTTCCTGCGAAAAGCAATTGTAAAAACAAACCAACAAAAAAGCAATTGTTACCAGAAATAAAAGTAGAAGAAATGGTCTTTGTGGCCTTCACAAACCTGGTTGAATAGTGAAAACCCACAATCTTCTGTTATCTCCTACATGAGGCCATGATATGGGCACAGACCACATGCAAAGGAATATGGCACAGCTGGCTGCTGACCAGCCCACATTACTCCTCCATGGAAGGCCCGCATGCAGGTACAGTGTGTGTTGGGGGGAGAATGGGGGCACCAACTAGAGGACATCCACTGGTAAGAGGCTGTTCTGAGTCAGCACATCCCAGCATCCCAGAGTCCTGTCTTACCCCCTCTTCATGGGGTTGGATTTGATGAGAAGAGATGCGGTAAGCATCACCAAGGTTGACTTCATTCAGCTCTCCTTTCCTACCAGATAGACAGAAAGCAACCAGATCCTTTGCAGTGAGTCAGGCACACATGGTTGACTCTTGCCAGGAGGAGAAGGTGGAAGTGTTATTGGCCATTCTTGTCTGAGGCAAAAACAAACAAGCAAACAAAATCCTACATGATTCCCTGGCCTCTCCTTCCTCCTCTACAGCCCCTGGGAGGTTCTGGGTGATAGGATTTCCATCATACTGAGCCCTGAAATGACCACCTGGAGAACAGCCCTGCTGAGCCCCACCCACCACCCCTTCCCTAGTACAGCTTGATTCTCAGAGTGAACAATCAAGTGCTCTGGAGGAAGAGACTGGGCTGTGTGCTCTTAGCCACCATTGTGTAAACAAAGCTTTTCCTGATGAGTACAGGTGGTCAGAATAAAGCCTTCTCTTATGTTGAGATCCTTGCCCAGGGTTACAAACACTCACAGAAAGTATGCTGAGCCCTGAGGAGCCTATAGGACAATGGGCTGTATGATTACTTGAGGCAAGTAATGATTACTTGAAATCATTAGTTAATGTTAATGATCAAATTCATTCCATGGTTATCAAAAGATTGAGTGTTGCCTACTCCTTTGTGTAGTAGCACCAGAGTTAAATGCCTCATGACTCAGGGTGAATTTGTTTTCCATTTCACCACTGAGGGGCTGGCAGGCTGGAGAGGAAGCAACTGAGGCTGCTCAGCCAAAGAGGGAGTTCCAGCTCATGGCAGACTTTCCAGGGGCTGCTCAGCCAGAACCATGGGTGTCTTGGAAAACTAAGGGGGGGCAAAGGGCCTCTAGGAATGACCACAAATCAGAACAAGTTGGCAAATATTTGCAGTGTGAGAAAACTCCTGCTAGCTGCTGCAAGAGCACAGGGATCCCAGAAAGGGAGGAAAGTGGCCCAGAAGACAAACTCCACAGACCTGGACCTTTACTAATTACATTGTAAAAGGATTGAGCTGTTTAGCTGTTTCACAAAGAGCAGCATGAGCTTCCTACAGATATGGCAAGAGGAGGGATACATTAATGAACATGCATTTTTTTCCAGAGACTTAGAATCAGTCATAATTACACCTTGCATGCACACAGTGGTGCTTTAATATGTACAGAGTACTCTGAATGTCACCGCCATATGTGATCCTTACAACAGCTTTGCAATGAAGGTAGGAGAGATGCACGGGTTATTCCCATTCTACCAGTGATGTCACTGAGATGCTGAGATGTGATGTAACTTCTGATATTCACATACTGAGAATGTTGAAGCCATACAATTTCTAAGTCTCAACTCTTTATTTAATTTTTTATATTTTTTTCTAATTAGTGATGTGCTTTGATTTATGTAAAAATTGTTGGCTTAAGAGTGATCAAAAATAATTAGAAAGAAACTTACAACCTACCAATTTTTATTTACTGTCCTATAGATAGAATGCTTAAGATTAAAATATGAAATTGTTTTCCTTGAAGTAAGTGTTATGTTTGTCTGGATCGCCTATGAACAGTTTAAAAGTATTTTATAGATGATAATGGAATTTGGTATAAAATGCTGATTAAAGCAGAGCACAGAATATTTTTCATACATTACATATCTCCATAACATATGATGAAGCACATTTTGTATTAATTTATTATGGAAAGAGTAGGCACAATTAATCACATATTATAAAGTGAGTTTCCTTAATCTCTGCTGTGGTACTATTTTATTTTATGCAGCATTATTCATGCAAATGGTATAAATAGCCTTAGAGAGTTAAACAACAGCCATAGACCATAATGACAAATAATAGGAGAGGAAAATATTAATGAGGAGAAGAAAGTGAGAAAAGATACATTATCAAATGAGCAAGGAGAAGGGATAGCAAGTGTAATTTAAGGTCTTGCAGAAATGGATTGGTTGTTTCCAGGAAGAACATTTACATCATGCTCCTCGAACATTTACCAGCCAGCAGTCAGAATAATATTTCACTTTAGTGAGAATAACGGGGATGCAGCCCGTAGTGCAGCTATTTTAAAGACAGACTTCAGAGAATTTAAATTCAGTCAAAAAGCAAGGAACCAGGTCATTTTCCATGGAGACATGTGAGGTTCAGAAGTTCTATAGCTCAGAGTGGCAAAGGAGAAGTCCCTTATCTTCATAGGAGCTAAAATCGGGAGATGGGTTTTTCTAAAACCCTAAGGGCGATTATTAATTCTCTTTAAAATCATTGTTTGGCAAATGTTGAGCCTAAGGATGAAATGCTGTGAACACAGAGAGTCTCTGCAAAGGGAGCCATAGGCATATCTCTCCATATTCCTGGATCTGGGTTGGGCAAACCATCTCCTAGATGCAAAAGGCAGCATCAAGACTCATGGGACCCTTGAGGAAGAAACCCTGCCACTGAAGTCATTCAAAACACCAGCACAAGGCACTTCATTTTATCAGACTGGAGTCAGAGCTTGGCCTTCTCAAGATGGCAGAGGAAAGTGACGTTCTACATAAATTTGAGAACGTCAGACTAAGAATGAGATGGGTTTTCATGTAACATTTATAAACCCATGTTAACAATTTGTAGTCAGAATTAGCACAGAGAGGAGCACTTGTAAATCCATGAGTATTTCTGCAAACTTAGAGGAAAATTCTATTAAATTTATTTTTGCCTTCATATTCAAGCTGGAAATTGCCTGAATAGTCAACAAGGAGCCTGTAGGCAAGTAGAAGCACCTTGCCACCACCCAAAATTAACAAAACAAAACAAACAAAAGAAAAGGAAAATAAAAAGAATAGAAATGGAAGGAGTTTTTTGGAGGGGAGAGAAAAAATAGGAGAAAATATTTGTTGGAGATGCTCCATTACACCAATAATCTCAAAAGCAGTTGTATAAATATGGGGTCAGGTAATATGTGATTTTTCCCTGTTAGTCAATAAATTCTGTGATTCTATGTGTGTGGATTTGACAGTCAAAACATGAGCTTTCCCAGAACATTTTTCTCTTTCTCGACCTTGTTGCTAGACATCTACTCATTTCCCACAGGAAATAAGGAAATTGTGGAATTCACTGAGGACAAGAAGTGTGGCTTCTGGCAAGCAGAAGCAGTACTGAACTAAATCAAAACTCTGTTGACACTGGGGGAAACAATATGGCAGACTGCAAGTCTGCAGAGCCCAAACTGAAGTAAATTCTAAAGAAATAGAATGGAGAAATCACATAGTTAAAAACACTGAAGTGAGTTTCTGTTGAGCTATATGTCTACATAATCTTTTTATTCCAGCAAAGATGTGGATGGGTACATAGTTCACATAAAGCCTTCACAATGTGCAAAATCTAGTGTAGAAATTCAAAAGGGCAAATTATTTGAGCAGGACATGTATTTTGGAAGTTTAGTAAGAATTAGTAATCATAAATCTAGAGGGCAACCTCAGTGAGGAAGTCAATTAAACATTTTACATCGGAAGCCTATGGCCACCTTCCCCAGTCATGGTAATCAAACAGCAGAAAGACTCTGCAGCTGACTACTGCATGCCCTTACACCAAACAGTAGCTTCCAGTCCAGTAAAGAATGTGCTAAGATCTTGCTTCACATCCATAGTAGCCCAGAATGGATTGCTTACATTTTCTAACAACCAACTCAAACCAAGATATAATCCCATGTTTCTAACACTCGGCATCACACAATTGTTGGTTACTTAAACTCTTTTTCCTTCCTGAGAAAACTCTAATTTTTTTTTTTTTTCATGGAGAATCTGACCTCCCACCTCCAGAAGTGGATCGAATTGGTCTGCTGGGAAATTCTTGAAGAAGATTCTTCTTCATGCCGAGGAGAGGCTTATAAGAAGAGATAGCTTTGGAGTTCCCTCTGCATACACTGTGTCCACATGAGAGGTAGGCATGGATGCAGCCCTACTGCTACCAGTCTGAAGATGGAGCCAACCCTGAGCATGGCACAGTGGAGTCACGGAGAGACCTTGGCTCCGTGAGACACCATTGATCTTGCACCATCTCTGAGCTTCTTGGTGCAAGATAGAACAAATACCTCCCTCAGCCACTTGAGTGGGGTTTCCATTCCTACAGCTAAATACATTTTACTGAAAGCTCAGGAATAAAAACTGGGGACATGGCACAGACATGCCTCATTGTGTCCTGAGTAATCCTTTCTACCTCCCCAATAATTCATTATGGAGACAAAAGAAATTGGTTTCAACCCAAAATTCATTAAATTTTCACTTGAAACAAAATTATTATGCAAACAGGAAAGATATTTTTAAAAAATATTTTATTTATTTATTTGAGAAAAGTGAGGGAGGGAGAGAAAGCATGAGAGGGAGAGAGGCAGAGGGAGAAGGAAACTCCCCACTGGGCAAGGAGCCAGATGTGGGACTGAGTCTTGAGACCCCAGGATCATGACCTTAGCTGAAGGCAGATGCTTACCCTATTGAGGCATCCAGGGGCTCTGAAAAGATAATTTATTTTAATTTTATTCCGTGTGTATCTTGTACTTTTTAAGATGAAAAACTTACTGTAAGCAAATATAAATTGATATAAATTCCGACAAATGTGTGTTTATCAGGCCTCAGCTATGTAGCACAGATAATGTGCTTGACTAATGTTACAGAGGTAGAATAAAAATAAAATAGATCTTTTAGTGGAGTTCAAAGGATTTCTCCCTTTTTTTTAGTTTTTAAATGTTTTGTTATAGCTGCTGCTTTCCCTGATGGCAGCTAAACTAGCTCTGCTAACTTTGATTGCTCATTTACTGCCGGGATTGAACACTTCATTGGACAGTCTGTGTCCTCTCCAGCTTCACATATTCAGCCTCTAGTGAGTATTTATCATTTAAAAAAAAAAAAAAGTGGAAGACATTTTTAGGTTCAATGAATAAGTAATCATCACCTTGATTAGCCAATGTCACCCCAAAACCCAGGCTCTGGCCTCTCAGCTCAGGTCCTCACTCAGCAGACCCCACACAGCCACATGGAGTGGTACATATATCCAATAGCTAGGTGTAGATACAGGTATCACAGAAGAAGCAGTAATCTGTGCAGAAGTCCGATGTTGATGGTCTTAGAGCCTGCCTCTCACTAATGACCCTCTGCCTACAGTCTCTGGCAGGAACACATCACTCAGCCTGCCAGCATGGCTTTCCATAATTTATCATTTGTAAATAATTTAGCAGATTCTTTTTTTTTAACCATCCTATTAACACATGTAATTAAAACCAAGTTTACAATCATACTCTTTAAGAGTACACAAAGATTACTACCAGGCTTTCAAAATGCCAGCCAACAAAAATCTGAATTAATTATCCACCTTCCTCTTTGCATGCAATAGATGACTAGCAATGCACTTTCTCAACTATTCAACTATTCCAATCTGAGTCAAGAACCTTATTGTCCTGATGTTGGAATTTATAAGGTGATGTTGATTTATAAGGTGCCTTCCTTTTCCGATTTGGTCAGTTTGCATAGGGGTTTCTACCGGGGGGGGGGGGGGGGGGATCTTTTTTAATAAGCTCCCTAATTAGTTAATGATGGGAAAACGTTTCATTCCATGGTAAGATACAAGTCTCTATAGCAAACAGACATATGGCATCAACACAAACCACACCAGGCACCAAGGAGCACAACCACAGGCACATATTTGGGGTGTTCAGTGGCCTCTTTCCTTCATCTCTTCAAAGCCCAGCCCAGCATAGAAGTCAGGAAGCTCGGATTTTGACAGTGGTGGGTTTGACGAGCGCTGGGATGGGTTCCTGGTTTCCCTCCCACCAAGCAACCTTAGACACCTCCCCCAGGTTTCCTGGGCTGCAGTTGTATTACCTGTAACATGGGGATGATGGCAATATTTCCATCACTGGAAGTATGCAAAATGTGGGTAACCGAGACAATTGTAGACTGTCGGGAAGAGCCACGGAAGTGGATTAATGACCAGAATGAACATTCTCCACCCACACAAAGAGCTACAAGTTACTTTGTCTACTTTAGTTTCAGTCTTCTGGTCAATGAAATGGAGTCATTATACATATCTCTTGGGACTGTTTTGAGGCTAATTTAAATAACATGTACAAAATAATCCACACATACTTCATATTCAGTCAATGAAAATGTCATTTTGTTTTTTTTAGCTCCCTGTATATATGTATGTATGTGTTAATGCACCATGCATCCATTCCTTCTATTTGGCATTATATTATTTTACCTTCCCTTACACTGATGCCTTCAAAACTTTGCAACTGCACACAATGAAAACTAATGCTCCGAAGTTACTTCAGCAATCTATGGATTAGATTTTTTATAAAGAAAGAAGACTAAGAACAATGGAATTATTTTTTACAAGCCTGGCCAGTCTCCAAAGACTTTGCCTTCTTTTAGAAGTGAACTTTCTCCTGACTGGAAATCTCTGGTGCTAAGATTAGCTGAGAGCCACCAAATACACCGGCTCTGCAAGTAGCCGGCAAATCACTGTTCTGACCTTTCATTTCCCCTCCTGGAAGGGGGGATAAGCAGGTGGGGAAGATTCTCATTTCCACTACCCACTGGCAGACACATGCATGGAAGAGTTTCTGGCTGCTTAGAAAGAAAAAAATACACACATAAGAGCATCTGTTGTCTTCACATGTAGCTACTTAAAGTTTAAACCCTGATTTTCTTAAACTATGTAGATTGAGACTTCTTTTAATAAAAATTTTAGCCAAGGTAAACCTCAATATTTAATTAATTATGACCCTTTATTCATGGTATATCTTCATGATTTATCTGTGTATTAATTGAATCTTAAATTTATTTTTAAAATCTTCTGAACACCGATGAAACGTCCCTCAAAACAGCTGTTAGGGTACTTGTCATCAGTCATTAAGGACATTTTTTAAAAAGAAATATATAGAGTAGAGTGTACCAAAAAGAAGAGCAGGAGCTTTCCAAAAAATCCCTGGCATTATGGAATATGTCACATGGTTTCAAAGAAGCTGTCTATACTTAATATTAAGGCATCAATTAAGTGAAATGTGCACAAACGATCATAAAGCATATGTTTGTTTTGTGAGAAAGATTGATGGTGAAATTGAAAAGAAATTTTCTTAAATATTTAAATGCATATTTTGGAAAATCTGTGGCCCAGAGACCAGCTGTATTAGAATGATCTAAGTGGACATTGACTCATCCTCTAATTATAAAATCAGAATCTTTGGCTACGGAACAAGTTAGATTGCATTTGTTTTTGTTTTTCTTTGTTTTCCTCTAGTTTATTTTTACAATCCCCCAGGTGATTTTCAGGCGATTTTTATTCACTATCAATTGTGAGAAGTACCCCTGAAGGCTTGACTGACGATCATCTACATTAATTGCTAGATAAAGTGAGACCACACTACTGTCTAAAATTAATTTAAAATCTATAGGTCAGCTAATGATTGTCTTTTGGGATTGATGGAACTGATTAAGCAAGTGTATTTTAAGCAATGTGAATTGCTTGTCCTCAAAATATCCAGAAGTTTATGTAATCCAGTGAAAGATGAGCAACACCTAGGAAGAGGACCAGGGTATTCTTACATTTTCAACTGTTGAAATGCATTGCTTGATAAAAATAAATAAACAAATAAATACCCATTCAAAATAGGATCACGTAAATGTGTTTTCAAATGATGTTTTATTTTGCAATTTGGAGATATTTATGGCTTCTAAAAGAATGTAAAGTAACTTACAGACTTGCTTTATGTGAGTAGTAATTATTGCATAATTTATATGAATTTTTACAGTTTATCATGAAAGGACACTGTCTTGAACTCTCAGAAGGGGGTGAGCAATTGTTGGTAATTTTATATACTTCATTGTGAGAATAAATTCAGTTTAAAAGATTACCAACATGCTTTTACTTGTTTAGAGGATTTATTAGTATTGCAAAAAAAGTATTTTAAAACAATAAATAAACCACAAAACTTGAAGAAATGAAGCAGAGGAATTATTTCATATTGTGATTCTGTCTGAGTGGGCTTTTCAGGGGGACAGGAGTTCCAAGAAGATACCTACTGTTTATGTTTTTCAAAAATGTTACATTTCTGCCATTGACAATGTACATGAAGCCATCTTTTTTCACTGAATACATTTATAATCTCTAGTTAGATGTTATAAAATGCATTTTTTATGCCTGATAATTTTGCTTTCTATTTTTATTTTATAATTATTTGGAAGATTGCTTCAATTTGGAAAAACGTATGTAAGCAGCCTCAAATTTTTCATAGAAGTAGTTATATATATATACATATATTATATATATATATTAGTATATATATGCAACTGATGATATATATATTAGTATATATATGCAACTGATGAATCACTAAATTCTATCCCTGAAACTAATATATATATATATATATATATATATATATATATATATATATATTAGTATACAGGCCTATATATATATATATATATATATAGTATATATATTAGTATATATATACTATATATATATTAGTATATTTTGATTTGTTTGTATTTGTATTAGTATATTTGTATATTTGTATATTAGTATATTTGTATTAGTATATTTGATTTGTTTCCCTGTCTGTTTTTATTCCTATTTTAAGTTTTTCTTCCCTTCCATTATTATATTTGTATATTTGTATATTAGTATATTTGTATTAGTATATTTGATTCTTCCCTTTCTTCCCTTCCATTAGTATATTTGTATATTAGTATATTTGTATTAGTATATTTGATTTGTTTCCCTGTCTGTTTTTATTCCTATTTTAAGTTTTTCTTCCCTTCCATTATGTTCATCTATTTTATTTCTTAAATTTAACATATGAGTGAAGTCATATGATATTTGTCTTTCTCTGACTGACTTATTTTGCTTAGCATAATATCCTCTTGTTCCATCCACCTATCCACATCATTGCAAATGGCAAGATTTCATTCTTTTTTGATGGCTAATATTTCATTGTGTGTGTGTGTGTGTGTGTGTGTGTGTATATATATATATATATATATACACATATATACACATACATACATATATACATACATACATAGATACATACATATATATATATATATATATATATATACCACCTCTACTTTATTTATTTAAAAAAGATAAAGTAGCCATATTAAAGAAAAACATATGGAAAGGTCTCTGTCTTTAAGTTGAAATTATTTAAAATGCTTAATTTGAAATATTTTGCTTTGCATAATGCCCTCAACATTCATTCATGTTGTTGCAAATGGTAGGACTCTCTTCTTTTCCATAGTTGAATAATATTCATTCATATCTCTAACTATAGCTTCTTTATCCTAACTCATAGAGAGAGTAGAGTGGTAGTTGCAGGGCCTGGGGGTTAGGGTGATGAGGAAATATTTGCAAAGGATAGAAAATTCCAGTTATAAGACAAATAAATTCTGAGGATCTAATGTACAGCATGGTGATTGTAATTAACAATACTGTATTATATACTTGAAAGTTGTTGAAAGAGTGGACCTTAAATATCCTTAGCATACAGAGACAAAAAATAATAATAATGTGACTAAATAATGGTGTTAGCTAACCTACGTTGGTAATCATTTTGTAATATGGAGGGTATCAAATTGATATATTGTACACCTTAACTGTGCACAGTGTTATATGTCAATAGTATCTCCAAAAACTGTAAAAAAAGAAATATTTTTAAATTAAGTCCATATAATCATCCTTCTGAAGAATTAATCAAATAATGAATATAATTGTAAATGCCCTTTTATGGGGCTAATTTTTTAACATAATGAATTTTCAAAAAATTTCAGGGATATGTATATTGAATGTAAGATATAATTGTAGTTGAAACAAATAGCTTATTTTTTAAAACTGTGATGGTACTATAACATGTAAAAATTTTGTGTTTTTAATTGTCTTATTAATTATTAATGGAGACACAGGTATTCATTATCATTACAGCTACAAGCCAACTAGTTCGAGCAGCTGACATAGTCAAAAAGTTTTAATTTGTAGCAGTGGGCATTTATAAAGGTATATCTTAATATAAAGATATTCAGTTGTATTATATACACTTACCAAAGTCCCTATATATAAAGAACACTGCCATAGGATGCATATCAATGCATCACTGTTCATTCATGAGTAAATATCACCTGCCAAATGTTAATTGAGCACATACTATCTGCTAAGATCTTGGCTAGGTTTTGGAGAAGTAATGGTGACAATAGCTAATAAAATGAATGAACACTGAGAAAAATAGATGATAGATAGATAGATAGATAGATAGAGAAAACAGAACTTGGTAGATATGTTCTAAATATCTTACACATGTAACTCCCATAATCCTCATATAATATGAGGTGGGCAACACTATTTCCTTTTTGTGGAAGATGAGAAAGAGAAGTAACTTGCTCTGTTAATTTGTTTATTTTTTAAAAAGTTTTATTATTGGAGGTATAAGTGACATACAGTGTTATATTAGTTTCAAGTGTACAATATGGTGATATTAGTTTCAAGTGTACAATATGGTGATTCAAATTCTATGCATCACTCAATGCTCATCACGATTGGTTAATATTTTTAATATCATGTTTTGTTCTGATTGGAGACAGCTTTTTTTCCTGGGATACAATATTGTTAAATAATATTTAATAAATAAATACATGAGAAGGTAGGAACAAACAGATGCACTCAGAGGATTTGCAGAAATGGACAGGAGGTGAAAGTGGAAATAAGAAATATTTCAAGAGTCAAACAAGGCTAGAAGAGAAATTTGAAGGCAAGGATAAGTATGGAGAGAGAGAATCCCTCTATAATAGAGATAAAGGTTAATATGTGTAAGTGATTTTGTTTAGCAGAAACAGTGGAATGGACCAAGAAGAGGGACCAGTTGACTAAAGCAAAGCACAAAATTGTTCAGGGTCTTAGCATCAGAGGTTTCAATTTAGTGTAAGTGGCTATCAGGAGCCCTCAAGGGCCCTTCCAGAGGCAGTGATGATTAGTCCAAGGCAAGAAAAAGATAACTCTTAATGTTAGTGTAGAGTTGATGTGAGCAGGTGGACTGGGGGCAGAGGTAGAGACAGTGGGTGAGGTGAGGAAAACACTACTAACAGCTCGGCCAAGGAGACAAAGAGAACCAGAATTATCACAGTCAAGTCCCCAGAACTTCCAGTGGATTGCTTGGAAAGGATGTCTAATTAAGAAGTCAGAAATACTCCTCTTCAAGGTCAGGAGTGAAGAAATTTAGGACATTAGAGATACCTTTAATTTCATCAGATAACTTGAACAAGTGAATCTGAGACTTGCAAAAAGAAATTATGTTTGTAAACAAAATGGCACAAGGGCCAAATTTTTTCAGCTGTGGATAGTCTGCTATTGTTTGGAGACGTTTGCTCAACATCCTGTAACCCTAATGAGGCATCTCAGGACAGTCCATCAAATTAGGTGAGGATGTGAGCTAATGTTATGAGGAAAGGAGCCAACAGGGTAAACAACTGTGAGGTGGAAATTGCTATGAAAAAGAGTTGTAAACATGTGGATCTCTGAGCTTCGGTTGAAGTTCCTTGACCTGGTGTCATGGCCATGCCCGTTATGCATGAAGTACAAACCTGCATGTGCCTCATAGAGCAATCAATATCTCTGAAACTTTTGCAAACCGGTTAAATTTATATTTCACTGTTAAATCAGCCATTCGTTCATGATCATAAAATGTGAAACAATGTTTACATACTTTACACAAATCTCTTTCAAATGCAAATATATTAGAGAGGAGATTGGCAAAATGATACTAAACTTCATCTGGAAATACTTGATAACACGGAGTAATGTTGGTGGGCCAGCACTTCCCCAGATTACTTTAGTATAAAGCTACGAAGATTAATGTTATTAGGATAAAGAAGGAACAAAGAGTTTATTGGATGATACAGAGCACACAGACCCAAAAAAATGCAGAAATTCAGATAATGGTGCAGTGTCATTTTGTGTGAGGAGGAATTATGTTTCATAAATTTATTAGTTTGGAATTACTATTATTTGGAAAAAATAAAGCTAGCCTTCTATCTTATTAGTTAGCAAACAAAATTCCAGTTTGATCAAGAATTTAAAAGTAAAATATAAAAACTTAACTGTTCAAGAAAAAAAAGTATGAATTTTTTTGTAATTATCATGTATAAACATATAAAAAAGACAAAAGCTGTAAAAAGATAATTGATACATTTAATTTTATGAATATTTAAAGTTACTGAATTAAAAATATATGATGACTTTAGTTAAATGTCATCGGTGAATGAGAATACAGTTCACAGTCTAAATGAGATAGCAAGCACCGAATTTCTTAATTTATAGGAAGTGCACACATCTCATGATGAAACAGTAACTCAGAAGAAAGAGCTAACTATCTGAAAAGACTATAGAAAAAAAAAAACACAGGTCAAAAATAAATACTTGGGCAGCCCAGGTGGCTCAGCGGTTTAGCGCCGTGTTCAGCCTAGGGCCTTATCCTGGAGACTTGGGATTGAGTCCCACGTTGGGCTCCTTACGCGGAGCCTGCTTCTCCCTCTGCCTGTGTCTCTGCCTCTCTCTCTCTCTCTCTCTGTCTCTCATGAATAAATAAATAAAATCTTAAATAAATAAATAAATAAATAAATAAATAAATAAATAATCTCGTTGAAAAATCAGAAAAATGTTAGTCAAAATGATAATATTTCAGACCGTAAAATACTAGCAAATGAACAACAAATATTATGTGTCAAGCACTACCCATTCTCCATTATTAACTCATCGAATCTCCCAACAATCCCATGAGATTAGTCAGTAAGTGTAAGAACTGTGATTCTCACTCTGGCAGGACTGGCTTGAGTCCATCCTTGACAGATATGTTGCAAAAAATAAATACCTTTCTGGTAATGCATACTTGGACACATCAAGAAGCAGGAACTCTCAGAATATGTTGATGGCAGTGTGAAGCTTTGTGAAGGGTATTTCGGTCACATTTATAAAATATTTAAAATTTAAATAATTCTATCCCAGTGTTTTTATTTCCAAGAAAGTATTCCTCGATAGTCACTGATAGGAATTTGCAAGATGTATTTAAAAGAAAATTTGCCTCTGTCTGTGTCTGTCATGAATAAACAAATACAATCTTAAAAATAAATAAAAAAAAAGAAAATTTTATTTGTCAGGTCAAAAATAGATCATCTGAACAATTTGCCAATTGGAAAACAAGTTGAACAACGTATTGCAAAAATTCTCAAAAATTTTAATGAGCTCATTGCATTAGAGTCATAAAGTATTAATTTCAAAACAGATGAAAACAATCTAGGCACAAAAAATCATAGGTCTATTTAATTTATACATGCAGATAGAAATAAAATATTGTCTGTTTGAATCCAACAGTGTTTGAAATAATAATGATCAAGTAGTATTTATCCATGAATGGAAAAATAATTCAACAATAAATAACCTATCAGTACAACTTATGAGACTAAAGGGGAAAAGTCATATAATTTTCTGGTAGATTAAAAAAAGCATTTGATAGTGTTCAACATGTGTCTATAACTTTAAAAAGCATTTAGCATGTTAGGAATAAAATACAACTTCCATAAATTGGCAAAAGTTGTGTTTCAAACACCAAATTATTCACTCATTTCCTTTAAAAGGGGAGTAAAACAAGCATGTTTATTCCACCGCAACTGTTCAACATAAAATAGAATTCCTAGCCAATGTTGAAAACAAAAACAAGCAATCTAATGATTTTCAGTGAAAAGAAAAACAAACACCCTTACTTGAGGTGGTAGCCTCATCTATGAATGCAGCATAATCATCAGATAAAGTACGATAATTAATGAGAGCTCAACACACTCATTGAGTACATGAATAAATTACAAAAAAAGCAGTAAAATTTATTTATAGTGAAATGATAGAAATGAAATAAGCATATACTAAAATGTGTAATAATGAAAAAATAGATTCAAAGGCATAAAGGAAGATCTGAATAAAAGGTCAGAGAACATCACAGTAAATCAATAACAGATTATAAAAATATTGGTTTCCTCTAAATTAATTTATAAACTCAATGCTATCTCATTTAAAATTTCAGCTGGATTTTTTTTTGAGAAAATAAAAAACCTTATTTAAAAATTTATGAAAAAATAAAATAAAATTTATGTGTTGGGGGGCCGGTGCCTGAGTGGCTCAGTCAATTAAGCATCTGACTTTGGCTCAGGTCATGATCTCAGGGTGCCAGGATCAAGCCCCACATCAGGCTCTCTGATCAGCAGGGAGTCTGCTTCTCCCTCCCTCTCTCTCTGTGCTCTCCCTCTTTCTCTCAAATAAATAAAATCCTTAAAAATTTAGATAAAATGTATGTAGGAAAAGAAACATCCAAAGAAAGCAGTGAAACGTGGAAATTGTTGAAATACTAAGAATAACTCTCAGAATGCCAATTTCAGGAAAGCAAGGTTTTTTTTTTTTTTTTGTCTGTTTTGATCACTCCTAAATCTCTCTTGTCTGTAATCACACCCTGCACATCACAGACACCCCATAAGCCCTTGTTGAATGAGTAAAAGATGCAAACAGCAAGCTGCTCATGCAAAAACAGACAAACTGGACTCTCTGGGGATTACAGACCAGAGGGTGTATACCCTTCACACAAGCAAACGATCATATACGTGTGATGAGTACTGTCAAAAGGGAGGTACAGGGTGTAATGCTTTCTCATGAAGGGGGAATGAACCTACTCTAATCCCCTGAGATAGGCACTTGCAGATAGTGAATGGGGCATTGCGAATCAGTCTTTCTTTCCTCATATTTCAGTGTGGGAAAACCTGAATGGGGATCACTGCATCAAACTTCGTGAGCAGTTATAGCTAAGGAAATGATATTCCCAGTAAAATCACAAATCAGACTATTTCCTTGAGATGTAATCCTTAAAAAATTAAATGAGATTTCAAAGATATCTTTCATTTCTAGGTTCCAAGCTGCAGATGTAAATAAATAATAATCTAGAGTAATGAAGAGAAGGTATTTCTTCATTATCAAAAAATGTCTGGAATACTAAATGTGTAATTTCCATCAGATTTTGCTATTTTTATTTAAATTTTTATTAAGTTTTTATTTATTTGAGAGGAAGAGAGAGCACAAGCAGGGGGAGCAGCAGAGGGAGAGAAGCAGAGGGAGAGAGACCAGAGAGCCTGATGCAGGGCTCCATCCCAGGTCGCCAGGATCATGACCTGAGCCAAAGGCAGAGGCCGAACTAACTGAGCCATTCAGGCTCCCTTTTGCTACTTTTACAGGTGCAATAATTTATAAAATACTTTCAAAGATTGCTAGACAACACTTTAGTGATATTATTCAAATAAATATTTTTAAAACTATTGATCCACACATTAAAAAATTCTGTGATTAGATTCCAGTTAATATAAAAGTTAGATTGACCTTAAGGGGGAAAAAAGAAGAAACAAAGACATATATTTTCTATTAAAACATAGCCAGAAGTTACTTTTATTTTCTTAGGAAAAATATCTGTGGGGAGATAAATATTAAACCTGGAAATCTGAGGACACAGTGTCTCCTAGATAGAAAAACTTCTCCAAATGATGCCCTGAAGGATGCTCCCATTAGCGGTGAGGACAGGACTTGTCACCAGGCTTCCCAGCACCCGACTAATAATCTCTAGAATAACCTATACTTTTAAAATTTTTGATTATTCACAGTGACGGAAGTACTATTTAGGGGGAAGGGGATAACCTTCTACCTGTGGAACATGCTAAGTATTTCAGCATCCTAGATTTGGTGCAATTAATTTGTGGGCCAGGGGAGTCTCAACCTACCACATATCTACACAAGCTTTAAATATTAGGGAAAAATGTATTTCATTTCCCTGCCCCAAGAATCAAGGGGCTGTGCATGACACTCTGCATAATTCCATCCACTCCATCTCCAACAAGCAGAGATATTTAAGATGTCTTTGAGGAATTTCACTGAAGATTTTTTTGCATGTGCCTCTATCAAGAAGGACTTTATATGCTTTCAAGTTTATAGTAGCTTTTTCTCTATTTTCCCACCTCCAAAATTAATTCCACAATACAAGTATTACCAGGCAAAGGAGACTTCATATTTGGAGTGGAAGCCGTGTGCCAGATGAAAGATAAAATAAATAGTCTGCCCAGCTCATTATTACCAGGCTATATTTAGAAGATATTGGTATTCTCATACAGTTTCTTTATCCCCATAGCTGGGATTTATGGCATTTAAAGCATTATCTAAACGAGCAGATGAAAAAAAAAAGCGAAAGTCTCTTACATGACTAACTGTAAAATATCATAAAACAAATAAATTAATTCAATTGCATGCTCCAAATGACATTTTCAGAGCACTGGTTTTGGTTAATGTCTTTTTGAAAGAAGAATTGCTGGTGTCTGCGGAAAGGAGTGCGTTTTGAAAACTATTCCTTGATAATTGTCACTGATATGTTTCCAATTTACAAAATGCTCTGCCGAGAGATGAAGAGTGCCCTTTGCTGTTCTGTGGGTGGCGGAAAATGTTTTATTTAGACTATAATTTTTGAAAGAGTGAAAGTTTATCTGCACCATTTCCAATCACGGGGAAGGCAGATGGGGGCAGGTGGTGGGGAAGCCAGTAGGAGATGGAGTACAGAGATCTGGGTGACTCCAAGAACGTTCAAATTTTCTGATCTCACAGAATAATCTTACATTTCATATCCGTGGAAGACAAATTAGCAATGTTTCACTGCAGCTGCAGGAAAAGAGGAACACACTATCTGATCAGATGTGTTTTCCAGGGTTGTGAACTCCCAACTGAGATATTTTATCAGCAAATCTGACAGGCTTTCCCTACAGTGCATTTAGGGAAGAGAAGAGTAATGGGAAGAGAAATGTTTAAGGTATTGGCTGAGGTCTAAGGAGGGCCCGTGCCCATCCTGCTTGGTACAAAGGTCTGCCACCCCAGCCTCCACGAAGAAAGGGATATGGCTGGAAGGAAGTTACCCTCTGCACTGAGTCCAGAGGGGCTCTCCATACACTGGGGGTGGGAGGCAATATCCCTCCGTGTCCTGAGAGCCACGCTGGAGAGGAAGCAGAACGCCTAGTCCCAGCTCTCTCGATTTGCTAGCTTCCTTGGGCACCTGCTTTCATGGAATGTTGAGATGACCAACCCCAACCGGCAGGAATAATGCAGCAGCTTGTTTCTCTCTGAAGTCCTCTAGGGGAACCTGCTCATTTAAATCATTAGCACAAAGCTCAAGGAAAGTGCCAGAATGCGAACTCATTATTTCAGCACTTGTTTATTGAGCCTCTATTATGTGCATGGCGCTGTCCTGGCTTTGTGACTGTCACAGTGAACAAAGCCTGCTTCCCAGAACTTATCTCCGAGGCAAGTGGTGGAGAATAAATAAAACAAGCTAGCAAGCAAAACGTAGTTCCAGATGGTGAGAACTGCTATCGCCACTAACTGAGAAAAGAAATATGATGTGTCCAGGGTTGAGGAGGGACACGATACATCCATATGACACAGGTCATTCAGGGAAGGTTTCACTGAGGAGTGATTGGCACCAAGGCCTGAATGATGAGAATGAACCGGTTGTACCCAAATGATGGGGAACAGCATTCTGTGCAGATTGAAGAGCGAGGGCAAAGACATGGAGGCAGAAGCTGGGCTGACCTGTTTGAGAGACAGAAGGGTGCTGAGTGCTGGGTGGTGAGTCCTGGGGGAGCTGTGGAAAAGGAGTCTTGCTCTGCCTGGGCTAGATAGTGCAGAGTTGATTCAAGGATAATCCAAATTAAGGCAAGGAGGTTGCTTTCTTTGGGGAGGAGAAAAGGAACATAGGAGGATTCTAAGTGGGGATGCAAAAGAGTTTGTTCAACTATGAAGAGATCTGGCCGGCTGCGATGTGGACTACTAGCCTCTGACATGGAAGGAATGGAAGCAGGGAAACTCTTTAGAAGCATTCGTTCCCTGTTGCTGCTGTAAAAAGTTAACACAAACTTAGTGGCTTAAGACAAGCACAAGTTTATTATTTCGCTTCTGGCAGCCCAATGCCCAAAATCAGCCTTACTCAAGGTTTGGGCAAGGCCACCTTCTTTCTCCAGCCTCCAGTGGAGAATCTAGCCTTTCCAGGATGGCTACTGCACCCAGACCTTGGCTCATGACCCTCGGCCACATGTCCCTTTTCCCCCACTACTCCCATGTTCCTTTGGCTGCTTCTCACTCCAAGAGCCCGCCTACCTCTCATAAGGACCTTTGTGATCATATCAGTACCACCCAATGATCCATAATAGTCTCCGCATCCCAAATCCTTAACTTAATTAATCAGAGTAAGTCCCTTTTGTCTTACAAAGTGGCATCCACAGGCATCCATGAAGATCCTAAAGAAACCTTTCCTTCACCTTCTATGATAGATCAGGCTTCATGTAAGGTTCTTCAAGACCTGAGAGGTTGAGTGGATAAGAGAGATTGGGGTATATATTTTTTGGACCTGCCAAGGAATTGTTGATGGATTGGATATATAGGGGTAAAGAAAATAAGAAATAAAGTATAATTCATAGCAGCAGTTCCCAAAATGGGTTCTGGGTGCTAAGAACAACAAAGTCAACACAATTTTTAGTACAAGACCATGGGGTCATTTGAGCTTTTCACTTCCATTTCTCATGAGGTTACAGCAGAATTCTCCAGCAGCCATTTGCCCTGAGATGATAACCTCACCCCTGTGGCCAATGGGATGTACGCTTATGCTTTAAATGTCTTTAGTTATAATTTGTAATGTGGTACATTTGTAATATGAAAAATATCTGGAGACACAAACCTATATACACAAAAGCTCTTTGACGTCCTCAATATTTGTTTAAGTGTATAAAGAACTCTCGAGATCAAGAAGTTTAGAAACTGTGGCATATTATGAGTGAATGGGAGTAACATCTATGAGAAAAAAAAAAAAAAAGACCAGCAAGAAAACAATTCTGGGAAAGTCAAGAGTTCTGTTAAACATCATTGAGCAAATATATTATTTAATATTATGTTCCAAACAGACTTCAGACAAATTATTTGCGGGCTATTAAAATTTGTCATCCCTATTAATGTAGCTGACAGAAACTTATCTTCCACTCCTGAGTAGACCTGAGCAAAATTGCCTGGAGAAAATATATAGTGGGTTCCAGTTATGATATAGTCAACACTGCTAAGCATGCTCCTGACTTATGCTGGCTTCCAGGGACAAAACAGGAATAAGACAAAAGACCATAATAAACCCTGCACACACTGAACACATAATGTTGGCGGGACCCAGGTGGATAAAGAAGCATCTCTGAGGGGCACCTGGGTAGCTCAGTCTGTTAGGCATCTAACTCTCCATCTCAGCTCAGATATTTTTTTTAAAGATTTTATTTATTTATTCATAAGAGACACACAGAGAGAGGCAGAGACACAGGCAGAGGGAGAAGCAGACTCCATGCAGGGAACCTGATATGGAACTCGATCCCAGAACTCCGGGATCACGCCCTGGGCCAAAGGCAGACACTCAACCCCTGAGCCCCCCAGGTGTCCCATCAGCTCAGGTCTTGATCTCAGGGTTGTGAGTTCAAACCCTGTGTTTGAAAAAAAAAAAAAAAAAGAATCATCTCTGATATGTGATGAAGTGAAGTCCCGGTGATGCATTTCCAGAGGCGTACTATGGACCCAGTGATCTAAATTATGATATGAAGAAAACAGGGGCTCAAGTCTCCTTCCAAGAACTCAGCATTCTACAGGACATCTGGGGACATGGCATGATACAGAGGAAAAGATAACAAAGCAGAAAACCCATACAAAACACATTTTGCAAAAGATAATAAGGAGTTTGGAATCATCTCCAGATGCTGGAAGGCTGGAGTGTCTTAAGTACACTGTGATTGATTACGATCTAATGAATGAATACATAAAGGAATCTGCCAGCTGTGGAGGACTGGGACTGGATCCCACTCGGGTTTGTAGCAACATAACCATGTTGGTGTAACCGAACCCAAGACTGTCTGCTCGATGTGCAGCAGAGCCCATCCTGAGATCTCAGGCTTGCAGCAAAGGGAAGGGTTTATTCCAGGGGCAGCTGAAAGAGGAGACAGTGGGGCAAGCCTCCATACTACCTCCCGGAAGGGGGAGACAACACGTTTTCTATAATCACAGGGGCTGAGATCGCATGCATATTGATGAAAAGGAGGGGGACCTTATGACTATTCATGAGGAAGGCACACTGAGCAAACATATACGCAACACACATCCCATGTTCAAATTGGGTTGGAAACTAAACACCAGAAGGAGGCAAAATTCAGCCCCTGGTGTTAAGAGGTTATCTTAGGACAAGGAGAAGGGGCTGTGGACTTGCCCTGAGAGCTGAGATAAATAGGATTGGGGGCTGGGGGTGGCCCCTCAGGTGAGGGATGCAGGGTCTTGCTCTTTTGAAAGCTGCAACCACAACAGTTGACCTCGAGCCCAGGCTTCTGTGGAGACAGCTGGTGGATTTGTTAGTGGGGTCTGTCTGAAAAGACACAGTAGCTGTTTAGGTGGCAAATGTTCCTCTGGAAATCAAGCTTTAGAACTTTCTGCTCGTTTCAGCCTCATTAACCCCAGGGGCACCGTTTCAATGGTGCACAGAATCTGTTCCAAATGTGTGTCAAAACGTTTGTCTACACGGAAGGATGTATGTGGGTTCTAAAACACCTGAAATGTGCCATTTTATTTTCTAGCTAACAAATGATTATTTTTTTCACCAGAGGATAAATAAAAATGAAATCTAACCCTGCCTCTGCTTGAACCTAATCACGCCTTGACAGAGATTTCCTATGCAACCATAGCTATGCCCTTCCCACAAACATAACAAATAACCAGACATGTGAATAAATGTTTGTGAGAACTTGTAATAAATCAATGTTTTTATCAAGTTTCTGCATTTTATTGTATTTTTAGAAACCAATTTTGTGTTGGAGTGATATCTCTGTGCAAGAGTGACTGGTGGAAGCAAGCCTTGTTTACACAACATGGAAGCTGCGGTATTTCTGAAGGGGTTGGATGGCCTGTGCCTCCATGCCTGATGTATAATTACCGGATCTCTGTGAGATGAAGGCTTTCTCAGAGCCGCTCTGGTAAAATGCCATACTAACTCTTCTTTTCTTTTCATGTAAAGGTCAACCACAGCCTGTCTGTGGCTCCTGCTAAAGCATCTGACTGAAAGGATCGCAGTGTTCCCAGGTGCCTGGAGTTCTGAGTTAACTCCAGAAGGCTCCCAAGAATCATGTCCCTGTGCCTGCCACTCTTCTAATGTAAGCAATGCAAATCTGTCATCAGCCTGATTTGTAGTACAGATTACCTCTGATTGAAATATCAAGTTGCGTAGGGTACAGTGAAGATAAATGAAAGTCTGGATTTAAATTTTCTTGGATGGTTTGAAAGACAACTACCATTGACTGAACTTAGAGGTGAATTCATCAATTCACACACGCGTGTGCTCACTCAGTAAATGCTTATCAAGATCCTACTATGAGCAAGAAATGGTTCTAGGGGAAGAGGAAAGGGTCATAAACAGAGCAGGTAAGGAATAAAAGAGCTAGAAATCAGTAATTGTGGAATGAATTATTCATTATGTGTATGACTGGGGCTATAAAAGACAAATAAAAGTGCCATCTGAGAGTTAGAGTGAAACCTGGCCCTTGGGGCCGAGCCCGAGCCCTCTGTGAAGCAACCTGCAGATCTGCCTGTGTCAGCAGATGACCTCCTGGCACAGCTAATTTCAGAGGGCCACCCATCTCCGTGGGCTTCCCACATTCACTCAAATTCTGGCTTTATGACTCATTATTTTGCAAGATTCTATGCAATTTGAAGGATATTTAAAAATATTTATCCATCTGGCTTCTTGGGGGTAGATTTGTCCAAATAAAGACCTTGACGTATTAGCAAAAATAGAAGGCTATGCTCAAGAAAGTAAACAGCGCCAGTGTAGCTGGGATAAGATGTTGTAAGAAGCAGAGCACAGAGATGGGAGCTAAGTGATGCCACCTTCCCCAACCACACGTGCAGGGCCTGACACCTATTTGAGGACCATGATCTTTCCCCCAAGGGCTTGGGGTAGCCCTTGAAGTGTTCCATGCCGATGAATGACGGAACCAGATTTGTGTTTTGAAAAGACCATCCTGGGGGCAATGTGGAGAAGATTTTGAAGAGGGGAAGAGAGAAGTATGCTGATCAAAGCAGGTAGGAGAATCTTGCCGAGGACCTGTTAGAGTGGAGCCAGCTCCCACAAAGTGGTGACAATGCAGCGAAGGGGAATAATACAATCTCGTGATGTTTTGGATACTGAGAATTTGTAGGTGTCCTTAATATTTACTATTTAATTTCATGTTATATTCTGGAGCTCAGAGCACATGTTTTGTTATTGAAACCTTTCTGGGTTTTTTTAAAGATTTATTTGTATCAGAGAGAAAGAGCACAGAGCAGGGGGAGGGGCAGAGAGAGAGAGAGAGAGAGAGACAGAGAGACAGAATCTTAAGTAGACTCCCCACTAAGGGCAGAGCCTGATGCAGGGCTCAATCCCACCACCCTGAAATCATGACCTGAACTGAAATCAAGAGGCATAATGTTTAATAGACTAAGCCACCAGGGCACTCCCAATCTTTCTATTTTCTATGTTTTAAAGCCTAGACTTTTAAGCATTTTAATAATCTCCTATGAGGAACTAACATTGCTCTGTAATTTTAATTTTAGTGACTGGATTCCATGATTGTGCTTTTTTCTTCCTAAAGTCTAGTTAAAATAAAACTCCCAGAGGTAGCAAAAACAACAAAAGTGTTACATAAAATAATTTTGGCTAACTTAAGAAAAGATACTGATACATTTGAATCTTGTCGTGGTAAGCCATCACAACCAGTGTTCCAACATTTGAAATACAAGATGTTTTCAGCTTGCTTTTTACACATAAAAAGAATTATCTGCTATTTTTAAAAAATATTTTATTTATTCTTGAGAGACACACAGAGAGAGAGAGAGAGACATAGGCAGAGGGAGAAGCAGGCTCCATGCAGGGAGCCCGACTTGGGACTTGATCTCAGGAATGCAGGATCATGCCCCAGGCTGAAGGCAGTTGCTAAACTGCTGAGCCACCCAGAAATCCCAATTGTCTGCTATTTCAATCCCTTTGTATTTGTGCATGCTGTTTGAATAATTTAAATTATACTTGACTGTTACCAGTATACAGAAAATTAAATCCTACTAGTAAGAAAAATAGATTTAAACTATTAAATGTTAAAAATGACTTCTAGACATCTGAGTGGAAAGTATATTGTATCAAGATATCATGACATAGATATCATCTGTATCTAGCTTTCTATCCCAAAGCCTGTGAAATAATTGAAAAAAAAAATATTGCAAATCTGGGGGGAAAGAAAAGAAAGTATAATCAGAAAACTAGAAATTCTGAGTAATCGTTCAAAGATAGAAAGCAGAATAACCAGGCTGGAGGAGAAATAAGAGTTGAGGAGCTACAATATGAAAACCCCCAGGAAGACAGTACAATAAAGGCCAGAGGACCTAATGTGAAGGGTTGAATCAGTAAGAGCCCGGGGGGCCAGGGGAGCATTGGGGGATTTTCTGGAGCTTACTTACTTTTAAATGCACACTTTGTTCAGCAGCAACTGTCTATCTGTGGTCCGTGCTTGTCATGAGCAGCAGATAGTAGAGCCATTTCCTGAATCAGACTGCCCACACTGCTGTCCTCACCAAATTGGGTGATTAGATTGGAGAGTGATTATAGCTTGACAAAGAAAGTGACAGAGTGGAACTTGAAGTATTTCTAGACTATGAAAAAGAAAGAGCGAGAAGAAAGAGAAGAGAAAGTTGCATTTTAATATTCAGTTATTCATCCTTAGAGGCAATAACAAACCCCTGTCTAATTTAATAATAAATTAAGCAAAAATTGGCAGGAATGGAAAGTATAAGTATAGCATACAGTAAGTATGCTTGAGCTTTTACACATACACATACATATGCACAGCATAGTATATGCAATAAACAGAATAAAAATATTTTACAAGAAACAGAATTTGTAAAAAACATGTTTATTATTTTATATCTATTACTTATAAATCATTATATACTAGGCTACAAAGAGTCTCAGGAAGTCAGAAAATCATAAGTGGCAACATATTTTCTAATCACAATATCATAATATAAAGATATTAGGAATTGAAAAGGAAGTTTACAGCTCAATATGCATTTATTTAAAATAAGAAGACTGAAAATAACTGAACTGTGTATTCAAATCATGAAGATAAAACCATACCCAATAAAATAAATCTAATAGTAGAATGAAGGAATTAATAAGAAAATGCAAAACAAAATACTAAACCTAATTGATGGACAAAAAAAACCCAAAAAACAAAAAACAGAAACAGTCCTTTGAAAATAATCAAGTAAGAAAAAAATTTTTAAAAAAACCTTAGATCAATGCTATAAACACCTACACAAGGTGTATGGAGAGGTGAAGATACCTGAAAATATTATGTGTGACTAAAAAATATTACATGTGACCAAAAAATAAATTTGAAAATGTGGAAAAATATAACTATCAATAATTATGGAAGAAAAAAATAAGAATCTTAAGCAGCAGTATCACGTTACAAATATTTTTATACAAGGATATCATAAAATATGTTTCAAACTGTTGCAATAATGGTAGTATTAACTAAAAATATTGATCAATAACATAGACAAAACAAGTTTGGAAAGATATGTATATTTATGAATTTAACTTATGATGAAGGTGACATTTCAAATCAACAGAAGGATGGATCTTTATAATTAGAGAAAAATAGATACTTCCTTTTATCATGCACGAAATTAAATTCTTGCTGCTTAAACTACATAAATGTTCTTCATATTTATACATATATCAGAAAATCTTCGAGACTATTTTTGTGGGATTGATATTTGGGTGTATGGGCTTGAAAGGCCACCTCTTAGATGCAGAAATTTTGATTGATTTGGCTATACAATTTAAAAAGTAATATGTCATAGGAGCCATCATAAATAAAAGGCAACTGAATACTAGGGAATATGAATACATATAATATTACATGACTGGAAAAATGTTAGTAGCTGCAATGATTAAAGTTACCTAAAACTTAAAAAGGCAAAAATATGGACAGAAATATTTTAAATTTATAAACAAAATGATGACCATCCAGTAATATGGGAAATGTTGATTGAATCAAACAATTTCACACTCCTAAATTCACAAAATTTTTGTTGACATTGTAACAGTGCCTAAAATGGGCAAAAATAACAGATAATGCAAATACTGATCAAGAAAGATTTTTAAATTAGTGCATGTGTATTGTGGAAAATATTTTGGAAACACCAGTTATTTACAATTTTTCTTTTGTAAATACTTTTATGCAAATATTTAGCAGCATACAACTTATTTTTGTTATGAATAAATTCCTGCAAATCAGTTTGGTAGGTCAATGATTATGCACATATTAAGAATACTAATTCAACATTATAAATTGTTTTTTTGGAAATAAATTTGCTAAATGATACTTCTACAAATTGTGCATTCGTGCATTACTACATAACATTTTTTCTTATTGATATGTCATAACTTATCATGCCAACACTTTAATTTTGAAAATATAAGTGTTATTTAGTTTCTTTCAACTGAAATTTTTATTAATATATCATTTTGCTTCTCTTGAATTATTTTCTTATGATGAAGGTCCATGAGTAAAATTACTGGGTCAAAGATTAAGTAAGCTATGTCTCTTGCTATATTTCACCATATCTTTGCCCAAACATTTTAGGGCACCACTCCTACCTCAACATTAACAGGATTAGTTGCCAATTTTTCTGTTTTACAAATCAGCTTACTCTAAAAAAAATATTTCTAATAAAAAGAACATCTAGAAAATTTGAAATATTAGAAATATACAAGAAAAAAATGAATAATCTTGCTATTTAGAGATAATCGTTCTACTGTTTACATACTGCCAGATGTTTTTGTATATGGACATGCATGTAAATGTGTAATTTTTCCTTAAAAGTAAGGATTGCTCAGCAACAATGATAGTGGGATTTTTTAAGCATGTAATGTATTGCAAATATTTTCACATTTGTAAATGCTCTTCTATATTTACAGCCTAATATCTCATTAATATTATATCTGTATAAGTGTCACATATGTTACTTAACTATTTCAGAAAATTGGAGCAAACATTCATTGTGTGCATCTTCTGACTGATAACCAAAACCGAAGTCTTTACAAAAGGGAAACAAATGAAAAAAATTTAGTGTATCAAATTAGTGATTTATTATGCAGCCAGTGAAGGCAAAAATATCAAGATATGCATCACTGGATGAAACATTTATAATAGAATATTAAATGAAAAACTAACCTAAACTAATTGCTCGTGCATTCTGATTTTATCTATTTAAAGCCATGCATGCTTCTGTAATGATAAAAATCTACAAATACATATATTCTTTACATTGCATAAATATGAAATTTGTGGAGTTTTTAAATAAGATTTCTACTATTTTAGTTTTAAGTACTGCCTAGTTTCAGAAATCTTCACAATTATTTAACATTATTTATTTTCAGTTTTTTTTTAATAAATTAATTTTTATTAGTGTTCAATTTACCAACATACAGAATAACACCCAGTGCTCATCCCCTCAAGTGCCCCGCTCAGTGCCCGTCACCCATTCACCCCTACCCCCCGCCCTCCTCCCCTTCCACCACCCCTAGTTCATTTCTAAGTGTTAGGAGTCTTTATGTTCTGTCTCCCTTCCTGATTTTTCCCACACATTTCTTCTCCCTTCCCTTATATTCCCTTTCACTATTATTTATATTCCCCAAATGAATGAGAACATACACTGTTTGTCCTTCTCCGATCAACTTACTTCACTCAGCATAACACCCTCCAGTTCCATCCACGTTGAAGCAAATGGTGGGTATTTGTCGTTTCTAATGGCTGAGTAATATTCCATTGTATACATAGACCACATCTTCTGTATCCATTCATCTTTGATTGGACAACGAGGCTCCTTCCACAGTTTGGCTATTGTGGCCATTGCGGCTAGAAACATCGGGGTGCAGGTGTCCCGGCGTTTCATTGCATCTGAATCTTTGGGGTAAATCCCCAACAGTGCAATTGCTGGGTCGTAGGGCAGGTCTATTTTTAACTCTTTGAGGAACCTCCACACAGTTTTCCAGAGTGGCTGCACCAGTTCACATTCCCACCAACAGTGTAAGAGGGTTCCCCTTTCTCTGCATCCTCTCCAACATTTGTGGTTTCCTGCCTTGTTAATTTTCCCCATTCTCACTGGTGTGAGGTGGTATCTCATTGTGGTTTTGATTTGCATTTCCCTGATGGCAAGGATGAAGAGCATTTTCTCATGTGCATGTTGGTCATGTCCATGTCTTCCTCTGTGAGATTTCTCTTCATGTCTTTTGCCCATTTCATGATTGGATTGTTTGTTTCTTTGGTGTTGAGTTTAATGAGTTCTTTATAGATTTTGGAAAATAGCCCTTTATCTGATAGGTCATTTGCAAATATCTTCTCCCATTCTGTAGTTTGTCTTTTAGTTTTGTTGACTGTATCCTTTGCTGTACAAAGCTTTTTATCTTGATGAAGTCCCAATAGTTCATTTTTGCTTTTGTTTCTTTTGCCTTTGTGGATGTATCTTGCAAGAAGTTACTGTGGCCAAGCTCAAAAAGGGTGTTGCCTGTGTTTTCCTCTAGGATTTTGATGGAATCTTGTCTCACATTTAGATCTGTCATCCATTTTGAGTTTATCTTTGTATATGGTGAAAGAGAGTGGTCCAGTTTCATTCTTCTGCATGTGGATGTCCAATTTTCCCAGCACCATTTATTGAAGAGACTGTCTTTCTTCCAATGGATACTCTTTCCTCCTTTATCGAATATTAGTTGACCATAAAGATCAGGGTCCACTTCTGGATTCTCTATTCTGTTCCATTGATCTATGTGTCTGTTTTTGTGCCAGTACCACACTGTCTTGATGACCACAGCTTTGTAGTACAACCTGAAATCTGGCATTGTGCTGCCCCCAGCTATGGTTTTCTTTTTTAAAATTCCCCTGGCTATTTGGGGTCTTTTCTGATTCCACACAAATCTTAAAATAATTTGTTCTAACTCTCTGAAGAAAGTCCATGGTATTTTGATAGGGATTGCATTAAACGTGTAAATTGCCCTGGGTAACATTGACATTTTCACAATATTAATTCTGCCAATCCATGAGCATGGAATATTTTTCTATCTCTTTGTGTCTTCCTCAATTTCTTTCAGAAGTGTTCTATAGTTTTTAGGGTATAGATCCTTTACCTCTTTGGTTAGGTTTATTCCTAGGTATCTTATGCTTTTGGGTGCAATTGTAAATGGGATTGACTCCTTAATTTCTCTTTCTTCAGTCTCATTGTTAGTGTATAGAAATGCCATTGATTTCTGGGCATTGATTTTGTATCCTGCCACGCTACCAAATTGCTGTATGAGTTCTAGCAATCTTGGGGTGGAGGCTTCTGGGTTTTCTATGTAGAGTATCATGTCATCGGCGAAGAGGGAGAGTTTGACTTCTTCTTTGCCAATTTGAATGCCTTTAATGTCTTTTTGTTGTCTGATTGCTGAGGCTAGGACTTCCAATACTATGTTGAATAGCAGTGGTGAGAGTGGACATCCCTGTCTTGTTCCTGATCTTAGGGGAAAGGCTCCCAGTGCTTCCCCATTGAGAATGATATTTGCTGTGGGCTTTTCATAGATGGCTTTTAAGATGTCGAGGAAAGTTCCCTCTATCCCAACACTCTGAAGTGTTTTGATCAGGAATGGATGCTGTATTTTGTCAAATGCTTTCTCTGCATCTAATGAGAGGATCATATGGTTCTTGGTTTTTCTGTTGCTGATATGATGAATCACATTGATGGTTTTACGAGTGTTGAACCAGCCTTCTGTGGGCATAAATCCTACTTGGTCATGGTGAATAATTTTCTTAATGTGTTGTTGGATCCTATTGGCTAGTATCTTGTTGAGAATGTTTGCATCCATGTTCATCAGGGATATTGGTCTATAATTCTCCTTTTTGGTGGGGTTTTTGTCTGGTTTTGGAATTAAGGTGATGCTGGCCTCATAGAACGAATTTGGAAGTACTCCATCTCTTTCTATCTTTCCAAACAGCTTTAGTAGAATAGGTATGATTTCTTCTTTAAACGTTTGATAGAATTCCCCTGGGAAGCCATCTGGCCCTGGACTCTTGTGTCTTGGGAGGTTTTTGATGACTGCTTCAATTTCCTCCCTGGTTATTGGCCTGTTCAGGCTTTCTATTTTTTCCTGCTCCAGTTTTGGTAGTTTGTGGCTTTCCAGGAATGCGTCCATTTCTTCTAGATTGCCTAATTTATTGGCGTAGAGCTGTTCATAACATGTTTTTAAAATCGTTTGTATTTCTTTGGTGTTGGTAGTGATCTCTCCCTTCTCATTCATGATTTTATTCATTTGAGTCTTCTCTCTCTTCTTTTTAATAAGGTTGGCTATTGGTTTATCTATCTTATTAATTCTTTCAAGGAACCAACTCCTGGTTCTGTTGATCTGTTCCACAGTTCTTTTGGTCTCGATTTCATTGAGTTCTGCTTGAATTTTAATTAACTCTCTTCTTCTGATGGGCGTGGGGTCCATTTGCCGTTTTTTCTCTAGCTCCTTTATGTGTAAAGTGAGCTTTTGTATTTGAGTTCTTTCCAGTTTTTGAATAGATGCTTGTATTGCGATGTATTTCCCCCTCAGGACTGCTTTTGCTGTATCCCAAAGATTTTGAACAGTTGTATCTTCATTCTCATTAGTTTCCATGAATCTTTTTAATTATTCCTTGATTTCCTGGTTGACCCTTTCATCTTTTAGCAGGATGGTCCTTAACCTCCACGTGTTTCAGGTCCTTCCAAGCTTCTTGTTGTGATTTAGTTCTAATTTCAAGGCATTATGGTCTGAGAATATACAGGGGACTATCCCAATCTTTTGGTATCGGTTCAGACCCGATTTGTGACCCAGTATGTGGTCTATTCTGGAGAAAGTTCCATGTGCACTTGAGAAGAATGTGTATTCAGTTGAGTTTGGATGTTAAGTTCTGTAGATATCTGTGAAATCCAACTGGTCCAGTGTATCATTTAAAGCTCTCGCTTCCTTGGAGATGTTGTGCTTAGAAGAACTATCGAGGGTAGAAACAGCTAGATTGAAGTCACCAAGTATAAGTCTATTATTATCTAAGTATTTCTTCAGTTTGGTTATTAATTGGTTTAAATATTTGGCAGCTCCCACATTCGGGGCATATATATTGAGGATTGTTAAGTCCTCTTGTTGGATAGATCCTTTGAGTATGAGATAGTGTCCCTCTTCATCTCTCACTATACTCTTCGGGGTAAATTTTAGTTTTTCTGATATAAGGATGGCTACCCCTGCTTTCTTTTGAGGACTATTTGAATGGTAAATGGTTCACCAACCTTTTATTTTCAGGTTGTAGGTGTCCTTCTGTCTAAAATGAGTCTCTTGTAGACAGCAAATAGATGGGTCGTGCTTTTTTATCCAGTCTAAAACCCTGTGCCTTTTGATGGGGTCATTAAGCCCGTTCACGTCCAGAGTTACTATTGACAAATATGAGTTTAGTGTCATCATGATATCTATTCAGTCCTTGTTTTTGTGGATTGTTCCACTGAACTTCTTCTTAAAGGAGAATTTTAAGAGTCCCCCTTAAAATTTCTTGCAGAGCTGGTTTGGAGGTCACATATTCTTTCAGTTCCTGCCTGTCTTGGAAGCTCTTTATCTCTCCTTCCATTTTGAATGAGAGCCTTGCTGGATAAAGTATTCCTGGTTGCATGTTCTTCTCATTCAGGAACCTGAATATATCCTGCCAGCCCTTTCTGGCCTGCCAGGTCTCTGTGGAGAGGTCTGCTGTTACCCTAATACTCCTCCCCATAAAAGTCAGGGACTTTTTGTCTCTTGCTGCTCTAAGGATCTTCTCCTTATCTTTGGAATTTGCAAGCTTCACTATTAAATGTCGAGGTGTTGTACGGTTTTTATTGATTTTAGGGGGGGGTCTCTCTATTTCCTGGATCTGAATGCCTGTTTCCCTTCCCAGATTAGGAAAGTTTTCAGCTAGGATTTGTTCAAATACATATTCTGGCCCTCTGTCCCTTTTGGCACCCTCGGGAACCCCAATTAAACATAGGTTTTTCTTTCTCAGGCTGTCGTTTATTTCCCTTAATCTGTCTTCATGGTCTCTTAATTGTCTGTCTCTTTTTTCCTCAGTTTCCCTCTTTGCCATCAACTTGTCTTCTATGTCACTCACTCGTTCTTCCACCTCATTAACCCTCGTCGTTAGGACTTCTAGTTTGGATTGCATCTCATTCAATTGATTTTTAATTTCTGCCTGATTGGATCTAAATTCTGCAGTCATGAAGTCTCTTGAGTCCTTTATGCTTTTTTATAGAGTCACCAGTAGCTGTATAATCGTGCTTCTGAATTGGCTTCCTGACATTGAATTGTAATCCAGATTTTGTAACTCTGTGGGAGAGAGGACTGTTTCTGATTCTTTCTTTTGAGGTGAGGTTTTCCTTCTAGTCATTTTGCTCAGTGCAGAGAGGCCAAAAACATGTTGTATTGGGAAAAGGAGAAAAAGAAAGAGAGAGAAGGAAAGAAAAGAGAAAAAGGAGAAAGAAGAAAAAAAGGAAAATAAAGTGAAGAAAAGAGAAAGAAAAAGAAAGAAAGGTGAAAAAAAAAAAAGGGTGGGGGAAGCAATCAGAAATCAAAAAGAAAGAAAAAAAAACAAAACAAAAAAACAAAAACCACGGGGGAGTATCTTCTGATTCTGTATACTTTAAGTCCCTTGACTTCCCCTGGAACTGGTCCATCTCGCTGGTCCTCTGGGGGAGGGGCCTGCTGTGCTGATTCTCAGGTGTTAGCACTTGGGGGAGCTGCTCTGCCCCTGCCTGGTGCAGGGCTCAGTGGGGTTTGTTTACCCCGTGAGCCCCCGGGAGGAACAACCGCAGTGGCGGGGGCAGCTCTGGGACCCTGGAGTCAGCCCCCGCAGTAGCTCCGGGGCTCTCCATCTGCAGGGCCTGGGGGCTCCGGGCGGGGCCGCTGATCTGCACAGCTCGGGGCAGGAGCGTCCTCGCTGTCCTGGGCCCTCCCGGCCTCTGCCTGTCCCGGGGGAGGCCGGATCATGGGCTGTGTCCCGGCGCCCTGTGCTCCGGAGCCTGCGCTGTTGGATTCGCGCTCCTGCCCCGCAGCCCCCTCAGCGGAGCCGCCGCCCGAGCCCCTCCGAGCTGCTCCGGGTCCCGCCGTGGGCGCTGCAGCCCTTAGGAAGCTCGGCGCACTCTCCCCGGGGCGCAGGTGCCTGTTAGTGTCCCCGGGAGCCCGAGGGTATCCCCGCCCTCCTGGGTCCTGCTCTAACTCCCTGCGAGCGCGTTTCCACCCGGGAAGGTCGGTGCAGCTCCTGCTCCTCCGGGACGGGGCTCTCCTGTCCTCGGGACACTCGCCCCGCCTCAGCCCGGCTCCTCGGGGCCCCTCCCCCTTGGAGGCCTTTTGTTTCTTTATTTCTTTTTCCCCGTCTTCCTACCTGATAGAAGCGCGAACTCTTCTCACTGTAGCATTCCAGCTAGTCTCTCTTTAAAGCTCAGGCCGAATTCATAGATTTTCAGGATGATTTGAAGGTTATCTAGGTAATTTGGTGGGGACAGGTGATTTGGGGACCCTACTCTTCCCCCATCTTGCCCCTCCTCCTTCTATTTTCAGTTTTAAATATTGAAGTACTAAAGTTAAGGGATTCCTTTGTGGCCTAAACCAAAGTAGCAAACTTAGGGCAAATATCTGAATGGCATGGAAGTGCCTTTTTAAAAAATAAGCAAACATCAAACTAAAAATCACAGCAAAGGATATAATCAGCAAAATGTAAAGGCAACCTACTGAATGAGAGGAAATATTTACAATCTTATACCCACAGGGTTAATATAAAAAATATATAAAGAACGTATGCCACAAGGGATGCCTGGGTGGCTCAGCAGTTTGCATGTCTGCCTTCGGCTCAGAGCGTGATCGTAGAGTACCAGGATCAAGTCCCATAACGGGGTCCCTGCATGGAGCCTGCTTCTCCCTCTGCCTATGTCTCTGCTTCTCTCTCTCTGTGTCTTTCATGAATGAATAAATAAAATCCTTAAAAAAACATAAAAAAGGTCTTATGCTACTTAATAGCAAAAAAGAAAACCACCACAAACAAAACAAAACAAAACAAAAAAACCCCACAAAACCTCCAAGTAAAACATGGGCAGAGGATTTGAATACAGTTTTTTTCCCAGAGAAGATATACAGATAGTCAATAAATATGTGAAATGATGCTCAAGATCACTAATCATTGGGGAAATGTAAATCAAAACAATGGTGAGGTATTACCTCACACCTGTTAGAATGACTATTACCAAAATGTCAAGAAATAACAAGTGTTGGTGAGGCGGTGGAGTAAAAAGAACCCTGTGCACTATTGATCAGAATGTAAATTGGTTTAATCACTATAGCAAACACTATGGAAGTTCCTCAAAAAATAACTACCATATGACCCAGCAGTTACACTTCTGGGAATTTATCAAAAAAAAAAAAAAAAAAAAAAAAAGAAAGAAAGAAAAGGAAAACACTAACTCTAAAAGACATACACACCCCCATGTTCATTACAGCACTATTCCAATAGTCAAGACATGGAAACAACCTAATTGTCCATTGAGGGATAAATTGATAAGGAAGTTGTAGTATACAATGGAACATTATTCAGGCATAAAAAAGAAATCTTGCCATTTGGGGGCATTATGTTCAGTCAAATAAGTAAGACAAAGAAAGACAAATAACCTATGATCTCACTGATTTATGGAATTTAAAGCAAAAACAACAGCAAACAAGCTCATCGATACAAAGAACAGATTAATGGTTGCCAGAGGTGGAACGTGAAAGGTGAGCAAATGGGTGAAGGAGGTCAATAGATACAAACTTCCAGTTATGAAAAAGTCAAGTCACTGGGATATAATGTAAAGTATGCTAACTATAGTTAATAATACTATATTACATATTTGAAAGTTGCTAAGATATAGATTCAAAGGGGCACATTTACCCCAGTGTAGCAGCATTATCAACAAATAGCCAAACTACGGAAAGAATCCAAAGTCTATTGATGAATGGATAAAGATGTGGTGTATGCATATATATATATATATTAATAGATAGATATGTACAAATTGGAATATTATTCAACCATCAAGAAGAATAAAATCTTGCCATTTACAATGACTTGAATGGAGCTAGAGTGTATTATGCCAAGTGAAATGTCAATCAGAAAAAGACAAATACCACATGATTTCACTCGTGTAATTTAAGAAACAGAACAGATAAACATATGGGAAGGGAAAAGAAAGAGAGCGGGTGGGAAGCAAATCATAAAAGACTCTTAATTATAGAGAACAACTGAGGGTTGATTGAAGGGAGGTAAGTGAGGGTTGGGCTAAGTGGGTGATGGGGATTAAGGAGGGCACTTGCGGTGAGCACTGGGTGTTTTATGTAAGTGATGAGTCACTAAATTCTACATCTGAAACCTATTTCACCATACGTGTTTACTAACAAGAATTTAAATAAATACTTGAAAAGAAAAAAATATGAAAGTTGCTAAGAGACTAGATCTTAAATGTTATCACAAAATAAAGAATCTTGACCATGTATGCTGATGGATGTTAAACAGACTTATTGTGATGATCATTTCAATATATGCAAATATCGAGTCATTATGTTGTATATCTAAAACTAACATAATGTTATATGTGAAATTATACCTTAACAAAAAATGGTAAATAATTATCTAATAAATGTAGTATATTCTGCTCAAATAAATAGCTTTAAAATTGTTCCCTAATATTGTATATTCTGCTCAAATAAATAGCTTTAAAATTGTTCTCTAATATTTCTTTCACTTTTTTACAACCCCTATGCTACATGCCTTGAAATTCTATTATATTTGGTGTTTATTAAAAACCTTTTCTTAAGGCAATTTTAATTTTACCAGTATTGTAGATTCTGGTTCAGTCCCAGAATACTTCAGACGATGAATACCTGAACTAAACTGCATCTGAGTAGCTTCAGGGATGACTTTTGCATGCAGAATTTTGGAACCAGGAACATTAGTAATTCAAAAAGTACAGTGTTGTCCTACCTTAATGTGAAAGCACAGTCTGAACATGCTAGAAATTTCTAAATCAGAAATCATATTCTTGGGGATCCCTGACTGGCTCAGCGGTTTAGTCACTGAGTGGCTTTTGGATTCTAGGAGTCTCAGAATTGAGTCCCACGTTGGGCTCCCTGCATGGAGCCTGCTTGTCCCTCTGCCTGTCTCTGCCTCTCTCTCTCTCTCTCTCTCTCTCTGTTTCTCTCATGAATAAATAAAGTTTAAAAAAAAAGAAATCATATTCTTCATTTGAAAGCTATATCTCTGAAACAAATACAAAAAATTGCTTTCTGTAGCAATTTGTTATGCACAAATATAGAATGGTTACAAATATATGTCTGTTTTATGGCTTCTAATAGCTTAAAAAGCCTTTTCAGGTTGATCATGTAAGTTTTTTGTTCTTCAGTAGTTTTGAAATTCTTTGGATAAAATAATCAACTAAAGAGCAGCCCGGGTGGCTCAGCAGTTTAGCACCGCCTTCGACCCAGGGTGTGATCCTGGAGACCTCGGATAAAGTCCTACGTTGGGCTCCCTGCATGGAGCCTGCTTCTCCCTCTCCCTGTGTCTGTCTGTCTGTCTCTCCCTCTCTCTGTCCCTCATGAATAAATAAATAAAATATTTTTAAAAATAATCAATTAAGTTTATTAACAACAATTGTATAACAATCAGAGTGAAATATTCACTAACTGAAAAAAAAATCTCCATTGTATTACATTCACAAGCAGAGTAGAATAACATTCTGAGATGAGACAAATAAGTGGAAGACAGTTTGAGTCAATATAACTTTCTTGGTCCATCTCCTAAAAATTGCTATGACTTGAAACCAAGTCTGTCTATGTGAAATATGGAAGTGACTTGAAATGAAATCCTTCCTTCTTTATGGTTATCATCTTCAGGATCAGTGCGAGGCACCTTCAAACTTCTACTCACCAAGATAGCATTAATTATAACAAATAGATAGATCGACCACATCATGAGCTACTTTGATATGTACAAGGTACTTTGCTATGCCCTGCCATGCTACTCTGCCAACAGCACAAGGGGATTAGGTAACTGTAAATAGTCTTTTAACATCCCAGCCCATTAAAACTATGAAATGGTTAATGAACATGTATTGAACACGTTTTGGATCTCTTCTGAAGCAGTAACTGACAGCAAGGATTGGTAGTTTCGGAATATTTTAAATTTAATTTAATTATATATTCATTACTTTAAATTCAATTTTTCCTTTTGTTTATTTATTTTTAGAGATTTTACCCATTTATTTGAGAGAGAGAGAGAGAGAGAGAGAGCACAAATAGGGGAGAAACAGGTAGAAGGAGAAAGAAGCAGGCTCACTGTGGAGCAGGGACCCCCAGGGCTGGGCTTGATCCCAAGACCCTGGGACTATGACTTGAGCCGCTGGCAGAAGCTTAAGCAACGGAGCCACACAGACACCCCTTAATTTTTCAGTTTACATGAATAATTTAATGCATCCCTAAGAATTATGTAAACCTTAAAATGATAGTATGTTAAGTTTCTGGGATATTTGATGAAGACACATAATCAGTGTCAAAATTTGTACCACACAGAGTGAAATCAAGGGAACTTCTTATTCAATGCCATGTAAGCTCAAGACAGATCCACATTCTTACTTCTGTGGAAAGTTCATGTTCCCCTTCCTAAGTATGTCACACTTAATTTTCTTTGTAGTCAGTACACTCCTAACATGGAAAATAGGTCAGAATTCATTTTTTATTTAACATAAGGCATTATATTTCTTGAAGTCAGGTCTCCATAATTGAAAAATTAGAATGCCAAAATGTCGGACTGCAGATTACATTTTTCCTTTTCAAGGTAGCACTCAAATTTTTTTTTCATGAACTCTCAGAGTTGGAAAAAACTCAGATATCATCTAATTGTGAAATTTGTGTTTAAATGTTCTTTGATAATAGACATTCAGACTATGCTTCTGTCTTCCAAGCCTGGGTACCTACTACTCCTAGGGCACTTCATTGCACAAAGTAGAGGTGTTGTTTAGGGCTTTGGAGACTCACTTGGGATTAGAGTGTAGCCAATAGGTCTTTAATTAGGATTTCAGTCTTATGTAAGAAAATATCTTGATGAGGATTAATTAATTGAATATATGAAAAAGCTTGTTTCTTTTACATGTATTAGGAATAAAACAAATAAAGCATATGGTTCAGCCCCTATCTACCATGGCTTTGAAATTCCGTGAGTAGGTAACTTATCTACAAAACGTTTGCTAGAAAAGACAATAACACATAAAGAAGCATCACAACTGCAGCCCTACTGTGGATTTGCTAATAGAATCGACATTCCTAACCCCACCTCCCTTGCACCCCCCCCCCCCCCCCCCGACAGAGGCTCCAAATCATGCTTGCTCATTCTGGGGATTCAGGATACACTTTGAATTGTCTAATAAACTAAATAGAACTTAATGAGCCTTTTCTCCTCTTCCTGATTTGAATACAGAAGCAATGTTTAGAGCTAAGGCACCCATTTTGTGACCATGATGTGGGGGACATGAGGAAGTAGAGAAAGCAACAAAAATGTGAACTCAGACTCTTGATACTGCTGTGATACTAGAAAGAAGATGGACATGAAGCGTTCTGTTAAGCTGCTGCTTGTAGGTCTTCTGTGCTTTGTAAGCCCTGTCACATGCACATACTGACTGTAGAATGTTTCTGGTTTGTCAGACTCTGTGAAAGATCATTTGTGTTAATAAAATTAAATATTTGTGGAGGCCCTGTATACAAGCAATAAAATCAATGTCTGGTGAGTACAAGATAGTGTCCCTACTTTTTTTCATTATTTTATTTATTAAGGTATAATTTATGTGAAATAAAATGTGCAAATCTTATGTTCAGCTTCATGAGATAGACACATTCATATACCAACTAGCTACATCAATTCGTAGGATTTTTCTATTGCTCCAAAAGGCCTTTCATGCTGTTATGGTGCTTTTCAAAAACCTCTTTCCCTTTTTCCCTCTAAAACAATCATTTATATTACCTTTCATCAATGATTTTTTAAATTTATTTTAAAATTTTGCTCTACTAGTCAAAATGTCACACACATGAATGAACCATACAACAGCAGTACATTGGACAGAAAGATCCCATCTTTTCCTGCCACCCTTTTAAGCTCTAGTCACACTCCCCAGAGTGGTTTTATTCTTTTTTATTGCTCCTGCTTGCATTTTTCTGGTTTCTTTCATAACTGTAATAAACAACTTGTATTAAATCTCCAATTGAATTAGCATTCATTGTTTCAAAATATAAACAATGAGGGGCATCTGTGTGCCTTGGTCTGTTGAGCATCTTGAGCTCAGGTCATGATCCCAGGGTCCTGGGATAATAGAGCCCTACATCAGGCTCCTGGCTTGGTTGCCTGCTCTCTCTCTTGCTCGCTCACTCACTCTCCTTTAAATAAAGAAATAAATAAAATATTTAAAAATATATATAAACAGTGAGTTTACTAACTACTTTATATATTCCTCCTCTCTTACCAATGTCATTATATTACTATAGTTCTTCTTTAATATTTTAAATACTCTTTTAAAAACTTCATATTTTCCAATATTAATAATTGCAGAAACATCAGTATCCCCCTCTTTGATTTTTTCCTCCTCCTTTCATTCTTTCATTATTCTTTTATCAGCTGTAATTTGCTTTCAGGTAGTGAAAGTTAGCATGTAAAGTTAGTCTAGGAACCATGGTTAAGTCTTATGTTCTGCCCATAGCATAAATATTGAATTTGAAAATCCAGAGACCAGGATTTATATGAAGATGATTTATATGAAGTTTTCTGAATTCCAGGACACACATTATGCTAGAGTTACATTTCATCCCCTGTGCTAATCATTGAGAAATATTCCTAATGGAAAGGTCAATTGTTTGAATTCATATTTTTGGATGTATGTTGTTTTAATAAATATTTTTGTTTCTTTATTTTCCCCTGGCAATACTAATTTCCTTTAGTTTTTCTCACAGCAGTTGCTTTTCTTATAATCACTTTTTAAATTATTTCAGTCTTTTGAAAACCTTTGGAATTTATTGAAATTAGCCTTATAGTCTAACATGCAGCCAGTTTTGGAAAGTTTTTTGAGTCTACTTGACAAGACTTTGTATTCTGCAATTTTGGGGTGCAGTATATTATATATGCATATTAGGACATATTTGTGAAATAACTCTTACTAATGTCTGTATGCTAATTCCACCAATTACTCACACAAATACATTAAAAATCTTCCACTATTAATAATGTACTTCTTTTAATTCAGCCATTTTCTGGCTTTATGTATTTTCAAGTTATATTAGAATCATATAAATTAAGAGTGGTTATATTTTCCTAGTAAATTGACCATTTCATCATTTTGCAAGATGCCTTCTTTTTTTTTTTTTTAAGATTTTATTTATTTATTCATGACAGAGAGAGAGAGAGAGAGAGACAGAGAGATACACAAGCAGGCTCCATACAGGGAGCCCGACATGGGACTCGATTCTGGGTCTCCAGGATCAGGCCCTGGGCCGAAGGTGGCGCTAAACCATTGAGCCACCCAGGCTGCCCTGCAAGATGCCTTCTTATCCCTCATGAAACTTCATGCTTGCTTTAAAGTCCCGCTTTGAAAGACAAAATACTCAAAGTACTAGTTTTTGCATACTGTATCTGTTATTTTCCATTTTATTTATTTATTTATTTATTTATTTATTTATTTATTTACTTACTTACTTACTTATTTTAAAGATTTTATTTATTCATGAGAGACACACAGAGAAGCAGAGTCATAGGCAGAGGGAGAAGTAGGCGGCCCATAGGGAGCCTGAGGTGGGACTTGACCCTTGGACCCCAGGATCACGACCTGAGCCAAAGACAGATCCTCAATCACTTGAGCGCCCAGGCGCCCCGTTATTTTCCATTTTAACTTCAACCTGTATGTATCCTTATATTTAAGATTTATCTCTTTGTTTAACCTTTGACCTTAGCAAAGACAATGGGGTTATCTCTTAATGCAGTATGTGTGAGTTCTAATTTTGTAAATCCAGTACAACATTCCTGTCTCTCTTTGGATTCTCTCTTCTACATCATTCCAAAAAAGCTCTGGCTCTCTCACTCTTCTTAAGTGGAGGTCATTGTGGAGTTTAAGTTTCAGTCAACCAACGAAGAGCTATATTCAGTTGAATGAAGTAATCTGATGGACCCAGAACCTCTTATATGTGTGCCTGTACTGATGATTCAAACATATCTAGTGTTATCTTCCTGCCTTCTTGGCTCAACACTTGCAGAATTTGAATGCCTATCTTGGTTTTCATGCTGCTGGTTAGTATCCTTTTGTCATCTGTGCAGGGGAGGTTATCCCAGGACTTTCAGACAGAGAGGCCCAGTCACTTCCATTGACAAGGAAGACACAGAATGACATCAGGATGCAATATTATCAATTTCATCAGGTTTAAACACGTGTCTCTATTCTAAATTTTAAGATCCCATTCTTTCTCAAAGGATGCTCTGCCATTTGCAGGAGAAAGTTGGCAGGAAGAATAAAGGAAGCACCAGGGATGGGAAAGAAAATAATAAAACAAGCTATTAAGTCGAAAGCTATTAAGCTATTAAGTTGAAAGTTAAAATTAATAAATTATAATCTTGACTATCTTGATTATCTTAGACAAGGTAAGAGAACACCATAAAAAGTGAAAATGTGTTAAGCTATGTCTATTGATTGACTCCAGATAATGTTAGAAATTTAAAATTTTAAGCAAATGCTAAAGTTTTTGGGGTACCAAAAATTTTTAAGTAAAATTTGTGTAATGATAAATTGTGAAAAATGTATGAACACCTATGGCAGGAATAACTACAAATATGTAATAACAATAAATATGAAAAAGTCATTTGTTAAAGACAGAATTCCAGAAAATCTTCACGTGTTACAAGAAGCATGTATTTAAAATTTAACAACAAAAGCTGGAAAGAATAAGATAAGCAATATATAATAAGCTATATATATATATACACATACACATATGTACATACAAAACATGTATCCAAACACACATAGAGCTTTTGACAAAAATCAAGTAATGTTTAGATGGTTCCATTCATCTACTGGGTCTTTGATTTTTCATATTAATTTATGTAAATATTAATTTATGATGCAGTACTAGTATTGAAAACTCCCCATCTTATTTGTGTGTACGTGATGCCTAAGCATGATTTAAAAGCTGTCCTGTTGACTTTAATATGCAATCAAGTTTAAGCAACCCAGTAGACATTTGACATTTGATACCAAGTAGAAGCACTGGTTTAGACTGAGTCCCCTCTTCACTAAGAATTTCAAAATTTAGGTTCTATGCATTGGCATGCCACTAGCTTAAAAATGAAATCACTTGATCTCTCTCCTTTAGCATCTAATCTTGTTAATCTGGGGTAATAATAACTGACATAGTTGTTTTACAAAGCTAACATGGGAATCCGATGCTTTATCACATGTAAAAGTACTTGGAAGATTATAAAGCAGTCCAGGTGATACCTGGGGAGTGCTAGGCCCTGAAGAGTCAACCTCCAGCAGGTGCCAAGTTCTTGACTTCGCTGCAGAAAAATTCAAGGATGAGTCAGAGTAGCAGAAGCAGCTTTACTGCAAAGGAAAAGTTTACTCTCAAGATGTGAGAGCAGGTGAGCTCCAGGGAGATCTACACCCACGGGGCTTTGGGTTTCTAGCTGTTCACTGACTAACACCTGTCAATGAAGAGCTAGAAAGGGGTGGATTCTTCGTTATTCGAGGTGGGAATTTCCTGGAACAGGGTTATACAGGGTTTCTTCCTTATATAGTCAGGGGGTTCGTAGTATCCTCAGCGGGGAAATTTTAGTATGGTCAGGCAGTACAAGGAAGGAATAATGTGAATTTTGCCCTGCTTTGTCAGCCATCTTGGGCCTGTCTGGTTTGATCCAGTTTCGTGTGGTTTTGTTTTGGAGTGAGGCCAGGACCAGCCTCTGACTTCCTCTTTGCTGGCCTGCAGGCATCCTGTTAGAACCTAACTAACTGCCTACTCTTGCACAGGTTTATTGCATTGCTACCAACTAATCCAATTTTATGGCCTAATTGAAACAAGGGAATTGCCTTAGAATTCTCCCCTAAATTGTTCACACATTTTAACACAAAGAAAACAAGAAGATAGGGTGAATATTTTTTTTCTAATCAATTTATAATTAAATTACAGATAAACTTAACATGATATGCTAATGAAACAGCAAATAGCTGAAATTGCTGGTACAGAATCAGTTAAGGCTTTTTCCAGATGGAAATTTTTCCACGTGTGTAACAGAATATAACCTTCTATGAAACAGAATGGCAGCCTGGCTTTCTTTAGAACTGTAGATATGAGCGTTTGCACACAGATTCCTGGAATTTGCTTCGCGTTTCAAATTGCTTGTTTAAATTCATGAGAGTAGAAGTCTCTGGCAATACCAGTGGGAAAGCAAGCACACATCTCCATCCGTGACCTGGGAGAGGTCCTCCTCCCTCCCCAATGTCCTGCTTCTTCCCACAACATCACCCTGTTCAGATGACATCACATCATCACTCACTCCAAAACTTTGAAATTTCCGTCTTTGGTATCAATTGATATAAACATACTACACCATGCATTCTTTAGAAGCTCAGTTAAGGAAAGTGTTCTAAGGCTTCTGAACTGTCATAGTTTCGAGGTTAAAAAAATACATATATTTTTGAAGGAACACTTTTAACCCTATTGGCTTCCCACCAGTGTCCCCCATTATTGCCCAGAGTCTCAGGAGATGCTGCAAAGTAGCAGAATTGGCCTTTGCTCCATTATACCAGCTCAGTTCTAAGTTTCTCCTGAGATTAAGTTCTGGGCAAGTTGCTGTCCCACTTGGATTTTAAATCCACATTCTGAATATGACAAGTATAGTTTATGATCACACACAAATATACATAACAATATTCTACTGAAAATATGACTGAATAAGGTCATAACACATTACAAAAAATGACATCGTCTTAATAATCAGCAAAGTACAAATGGTTTGTAATGTATCCTTAATTGTGTGTGTCCTAGACTGCAAAAGTCCTATTTCAAAGTCCCTTTAAGATTTGGTGCAAACCTGACCTTACTTTTTCTGAGTTTTATCATATTTTCTATGTATTACAGAATTCATCTTTTTACTTGTATGATCTTAATATCCTGTGTCCACTTCAAATAGGCCTCCTATTAATCTACTAACCTATGCACCTCGCCTTGGATGGATGAATTGGCCATAAACTTTTTTTGGAAAAAGCAAAATCATTTTTCATGGTATAATATAAGGAACAACTATGGCATACTGGGAAGATACTTTGAAGTTGTTTCTGCCTTAATAGTCAGGGCTTTCTATAAAACATTGCCTCCCACATGGAACAGGACAGACCAGCCACATGAGCAGCCAGATGCATCATGCAATTTTGAAATGTATGGAGGCCCGGTGACATCATGGGCAAATCTCCTTATCAAATAATAGAAGAACCACTACAAGAACTTCTGCTTCTTCCAAGCTTTCTGCAAGCCAGGATTTGTGCAAAACCCTTTATGTGAAAATATATAAATATATATTTGAATATATTCTGTGAGTCAGGATTTGTGTAGAACCCTTTATGTGCTATATATATATGAATCTTTGCTTTGAATCTCTGTATTGCTCTTTCAATAAGAACAAATAACCTCAGCTACGTAAATGGTAGTGAGGACTCCATAAGTTGCACACTGAAACTTCAGTTATTGATCACCTCTGACCCCGAGGGTGTGGGCTCCTGGGGTATGAAGTAATGTGAGAGGTATGTGTCTGTGACACATAAGAGAACAAGCAACACAAAGGTGACAGATGAGGGCAACTCAAATTGTATTTGTTTCGGTTACTTCTAGTTAGGAGACTGTCACTCCATCTTATAGAATCATGGTGATTATAGCTCTCCATAAATTATGCTGCCTATTCACATTTGAAAATGTGGTCCTCTTTTGTAATCACCTCGATCACAGATTCTGATTATGTATAATACATGTTTCCAATTTTATATGCACAGAAATATGTATCTCTTGCTTGACTGTTTATTAAAATGCAGGTAATATTTGAGATGTAGGGTAAATTCTGTTCTAATTATGTTTATAGTTTCCATTTAATATTATTACAAAGATATATGTGAAGTTGGTAAACCTAATTCATAGTGTAGATGGACTGGATGGCATGTTAACAGAACATGTAAGACAAGATTCTTGCACTATTTGAACTCATAATTTACATTTCCCTGTACTAATGTACATTTTTTATCTCCAGAATTCACTCCCTGAATGGAAAGGCCACTACGATAAATGTGCACGCACAGATTGGCAGGACTTTCAGGTGTGGGAAAGCCTTGGTGGGAAGATGTACAGTAATTCACAATCATGTCTCTGCTTTTGTTTTGATAAAACTACAGTTTGTTTTCCCAATATTTAGACATATGCATCATCAATAATGTCTTCCTCACACTATTAAAAGAAAATATCTTTTAAAATAGTGAAATAGTTTCTTATGAGAGCAGAAAATGAACAGGCCTAGCAAATTCCATGCATCAAAATAAAGACATGAATGCTGAAAATTCATGAGAATTCCATGCATATATTAACGTAGTTCATGCAGAGGACTTCTAAGCATGAAAAAAATTAATAACTTATATGAGTGTTGTGGATTCTGGAAAGTTTCAACATGTAAATCATGTAATAACTAGAAAAATACTTTTGCTGTGGAATGGTGGCCACAATCAGCATGTATCATTGAGACCATATTGATTCAATGGAAAACATTGATCATTGTCAAAGATCTGTTGAAGTGAATAGAAAAGATGATTTGGTAAAAAGAACTGTATTTCAAGCAAACCTAGGATGTGTGAAGAAATTTTAAAACTGTGCAAAATGGATAATTGAAAGATCATTTATAATGAATTTGCAGTCATCTCCCTCAGTGAATTGCAGTAATCTATTGACAAAATGATTTTACTGCACAGCTAAGTCTTAATCTGAATGAAATTGGGTATTTTTATAAACAAGTGCTATCTAGTAGATTCTTTTCAAAACACAAAAACAAAGATATAGGACATAAAGCATTCTGTAACATACTATGTTTAGATAGTGATGACAGGGTATGATGTTTAGGTGGAAAGTGTATTTAGTCTATCAATCCCAAAGCCCAAAGCTTCCAGTTGTTCTTGGTGCTACTCATAGCTACCTGTCACTGGTGGAATCAGGGATTCACCAACGACTTCTAGCCATTGTGTGTGTTTGTTGGTACAGTTGTCTGCTGTGATACTCTGAAGTAGATTATATTCTTTTTATGACAGATTTATAGAAAATATTTGACAGGAAGAAGATGAATTTATCAATTTTTAAATAAAAAGTTGTAACAGTAAATAGAACATGGGATTAACTGGATCTCTACTTTTTCCTGACTCCCAGGCTTCTGAGAAAGTGAAGGTCAAAAAGCAAATAGTCTTTTAAGGCTGGCTTTCTTGAAGTGGACAGTGAAAATTTTGAATGATTTTAAGCATTAAATAGCAAAGAATTAACTCTCAAGTTGTTTTTTAAAGTTAGTGTCTTAGCAGTGTTCAAAAATAGAAAAAAAGAGGATCACAAATACTCATTGGGGTAATTTTTACTCTAAATCCTTTATATTTTATTTCTTAAGACCAAAAATTTTTGATTAGTAGTTATATAGATGTTAGAGAATTTTAATCATATTAAAAACACACACACACACACACACACACTTGGGCTTTTTTGTATGGGAAAGGAAGAATTGTTTTTCTCAGTTAAATTAACCTATTATAGACTTCTACTATCCAAAAAGTCACTATACAACAGATATTTGGGAATAGACCAGATTCAGATAAGTGGACTCATTATATTCCATTTTAATAATATAAAATCGCTTCAACAGCCACTCTCAGCTGAGTTTTTCAAAACAATCTTTGAATGTGTGGAAATCAGCAAGAGTTATGTGGGAAATAGAAATTGAAAGCTAAATTTATTTAATTTCAGGTTTCTTCTAGTTTCTACAGAAGCAGTTACTAAGACAGAGTAATATGAAGTGACTGATCCAAGTCCACACATGTAATAGGGACCAGGATAGAAATGGAATTTAGATTAGTTGATTTCTGCTTTAGAGCTGTTCATGATCAATTCCAGGGGATGTCTTATCTAATTGAAGAGAAAGTACATTAGAACTAATAACAGATACCCTTCTCTTAGTAATTGTAGAGAAGACCTGTTGAAGTCAATGCCTCTGGAAGGCCTTGAAGTCTATAGTGTGGTTATAAGTCATATTTTGAGAGGAATTAGATAAGATGAAGACATTAACATTTTCAGTTGTCCCCCTAAGGTAGTGAGGTTACCCTAATATCACAATTTAGTGCCCACTTGAGACCCAAGGAGAAATTTGGACAATGTCTCTGGCAGCAGTGATATCAGAAAAGTGTGCTTATGTTAGGGTTTTCACAATATACAAGTAAATAAGACAATGCCTCCTTAGCTGTTTAGTTACATTTATTTTGGGGAAATTTACAGTTTTCTAGGACAGATTGTTTAATGAAGTTTTCACAGACAAGTGATACCATAGAACCGTTAGTATAACATTAAAGATTTTGAAGATATTTGACAATTACTTAAATTAACAATTTTCTTTTATTCCAAAATAGTTACTTTATTGGGGCTTCTAGGGGGCACAGTTGGTGAAGTGTCTGCCTTCAGCTCAGGTCATGGGCCCAGGGTCCTGGATAGAGTCCTGAGTTGGGCTACCAGCTCAGAGGGCAGCCTGCTTCTCCCTCTCCCTCTGCCTGCTGCCCCCTAGCTCTGCTTGTGCACTCTCCCACTCTCTCTCTCTGTCAAATAAATAAATAAATAAAATCTTTAAAAAAATAGTTATTTTGAACCTGTGCTCTTTTTGGGACAACTATTGGTATCTGTATTCTTAATAGAAGCCTATCACTTTCTCTGATCTGACACATTTTGTGCCATTTAGATGATGTTTGAAATAGATGAATACACACCTATATCCTTTGCCAGTGACTTACTGAATTGAATTCTTTAGATTACATATTTCAATTGCAGCACCATTTGTTTAAAGATTTTATTTATTCATGAGAGAGAGAGAGAGACAACATAGAGAGAGAGGGAAGCAAGCTCCCGAGAGGGAGCCTGATGTGGGACTTGATCTCAGGACCCCGGGATCACAACCCGAGCTGAAGGCACACGCTCAACCCCTGAGCCACCCAGGCATCCCGGCAGCACCATTTTAGAGTAAAACATTATTTAAACAGTAGTGACAGGACATTTATAGTATTAAAATAACAAACAGAAATGTGAAGTAAATACAAAACACACACACACACACACACACACAGGGTGTCTCCCTTCCCATTAATCCCACTTCACAGCGGTAATTCTAAGCAAATATTCCATGTCTACCGTTCTAAACTTCATGTTTTCCTATCCATTTGACATTTTGTGCATAAATGAGATAGCAATTGTCCTGAAACCTGTTTTTTACTTTTTTTTTTTTTTGCTTGTTTGTTTGTCTGTGTTTGTTTGTTTGTTTTTATGGAGAGAAGCCTGGTAGTATGTAGGTTTGCTTTTGGTTCACTTCAAAACCTCTTTTGAACATATATTAGCATATGTTCACATAGAACTATTACATTGTCTTTAGAGATCATTATGACACATTTTAACTTACATTTCCTCCAGGTGTAGTTCCTTTACTATTGACATCTGGGCTTTGGTCACTTTTATTTTATTGTTCTCAAAGTAGTATCAGTATGGAAAGATTTCAAATTCTACTTGAGTAGCTATAAGCCAACAACTATGTCAATACATAAAATTGCAGAGCCACATATATTCCTACTCCTGGTTTTCAGTGCAATCATCACAGGAGGGTTACATAAATATCAGCTCACAATGGTTTTACAAGATGATTCAAAAGAAAAGACATCTGATCTGAAATCTAGAGGACTCAAGTTCTTAGCCCTGTCATTAAATTCTCTTTGTGAGCTTAGGTCTTGATTATTGCATGTATAAATTAAGGGTATTGGACTAGATGATCCCTAAAATTATATTATTCTATGATTGTGTTTCACTCAGCTAATCATTAATTTTCTCTTTTTTTGCAGATGGGTTTCTGTAGTGCCAGATTGCATATAATTTTCTTTACTAAGACACTCTGATTGTTGAGCAAGGATATAATATTATATATTCAAGTAGATAAACTTTTTCAAAAGTACTTTTATAGTAGAGATTTAGATTTATTATCTTTAAATTCAGAATTTTCTATTTTTGTAGCAACCTAAGATGTTTGGTTTACTGGAGTATACTCTGTATAAACCTAACTTCCTTGAAGTAAGGTTAGTAAAGTTTATCAAAAGCAGTATTTAATTTTGTTAAACTCAAAGCTTGCCATGCCATCTTCTGTGATCCTCTGGGGTCATTCAGTATGGTAGCTGGGACTTCATTACCATCAGTGCTTCGGCTACTCTCCTTAGCACTAGAATCCACTTTGTAAGTTGTACTTACCTTACTTATTTGGAAAGATGCTACATCATATAAATTGATCTTAGGTCAACAAGTTCATCAATCACTCACTGGTCATCTATGTACCACAGGCGTTTTTCATTGAGTTAAGTAGTGAGATACAAAAAGATAAGTTCTCAATTGTTTTATTACTTATAGAAAGAATTTCTAGATCTCCCTTCAAAATATACCAGGATCTGGGTAAATTAAAAAAGGAATAATATGAGTTTTGTGTCTCTTTGAGGATCTCCCTTGGAATAGAGCAGATACAACTTTATCTGCTATTATTATTCCTTACCCGATTATCTACTTTGCCAGCTGTTAATTACCAGTAGTCAAGAATCAATGCACTACATCTATTCCAGATATTGTGCCAGCTGCTCCCAGAATAGAATGCATGATATATTACTAAGAAATGTTGTATAAAAAAATGAATGAATAACACAACAGCTTAGGAAAAGTGTCAGTACTGGTTTGATCAGAATAGTATTAATTTTTAAATAACATTAATGTAATCTAGCAAATTCAAATCAAACCTGTCCTATGTGATAGACCCTTTAGTAATCAATGTGGTTGTGTAAAAAATTGAATAGAATATTACCAGCCACAAAAGGGATTAGAGTCAAGCAAGCAGAAAAAATCTTGTACACACAGAAATATGAGATAGCATGTTGCAATTCTATATAAAAGACACTTATAGAAATACTTGGTAACAGGAAAAGGTGAAGCCTTTGGACGTCACATTGTGTCAGAATGCCTGTAATTTAACCTGTTATTTGGAGAGTGATATATATATATATATATATATATATATATATATATATATATATATTTAAAATGATCCCTTGTGAAAAAGAAACCTAAACATCCCTCCTGCTCAGATTATTATATTATATATCTGTTGCTATGTCTTTAGCAGCATGCATCAGTATAGTGCCATCTTTGAACATCAGTAAATTGAAAAGAAGTTTTGGGGAACCACTTTTTCATAGAAAATTATCATTGTGAATTATCAATTCTAATTGCACTGCCCTCCAAACTGTGAAAATAAGTGATAACTTGGGGTGCCCTATATTTAGTTGCTTCACCATAATATTAAAATGTGATATGTTTTATAGCACAAAGGGGAGGGAAAGAAATGAAAATAAACACTGTCAAAGGATAAAACCATCAATAGTACAAGACCCAGAAATAATAATGTAAAAAAGGTGTTAGAACCGTCAGAGAAAATGACTATGTTTAATTTTTTTTCCAAACCTAGTAGAAAAGCTGAACAACATTCATGAAAAAGAGATTTTTTTAAAAGACAGGAATGAAATGGAAAAGCCATAAGTACTAAATGAAGCAATATCAGAGAAAAGGAATAAGATGACATTAAATAGTTCTGAGAAAGTAACAGAATCTAAAATATACATAATTAGACCCTTCATGCAAAAGGAATAAAGGTAGAATGGGGCATAAGTGATAAATGAAGAGATAATAAGAGAGAGTGCTCCAAAATTAATGAAAGACAACAAACCATAAATCTAAGAATCTCAGAAACCCCAAGCCAATGAACACTGGGGGAAATTTTAGAAAACAAACAAACAAACAAACCTAGGCATCATAACCAAGCTTTGGAAACCAAAGGTAGAGGGAAAATAATCATAAATGCATCCAGAGAGAAAGAAAACCAGACATATAGGGCCCCCTGGGTGCCTCAGTGGGTTAAGTGTCTGACCCTTGATTTTGACTCAGGTCATGATCCTAGGGTCATGAGACAGATCCCTGCATCCCATCAGGCTCCACACTTAGCAGGGAGTCTGCTTGAGGATTCTCTCTCTCCCTCTCCCTCTGCCCCTCCAGCCAAATAAACAAATAAACAATTTTTTAAAAAAATAGGAAAAATAAAATCTGACATACAGAGGCACAAAATGTAAAATAAAATAATGAAAGAATCCAGAACACTGTACACATGAGACTGAAGTCAGAACAGTGGAGTTAAAACCTTTAAAGCACTTAAAGAATAAAAACTAGTAACCAGTAATTCTTTGCTTAGTGAGAATATCCTTTATATTATTTGCAGAGACACACTTCTATAAAGATAGAAATGGACACATAAAAATTGGTTCAGCACAATTACTCCTTAGGGAAGTATAAGTCAAAATCACAATGAGTTATTACTACTCATTACTAGAAGGGCTAAATTGCATTAAAAAATAAAAACAAACTGCTTACTCTTAGTATAATGCCTAGTGATGGTAAGGTTGCAAAATGACTGGAACTCTTGTGTATTTCTCATGGAAATGCAAAATGGTGAAACCATTTCAAAGCATGTAATAAATATTCTTACTTTTAAATATTTATCCAAGAGAAATAGAAATACTTATCTACAAAAAAAAACCCCACACTTGTACACAAATGTTTATAGGAAGGTACATTTATAATTGCTAAAAACAACACAAATGTTCAAGAATCTATGAATAAACAAACTGTGGTACATCCACACAATGGAATAAAACAACATTAATAAGCAACAAATTACTGAAACATACACACACAAAAATACTACAATCTCTAAACCATTTTATAGACACAGAAAAACTACTGAGTATATGATTTCACTTACATGACATTCAGAAGAAAGAAAGCTATAGAACAGAAGTTAGAAGTGTAGTTGTCAGGAGCTGTGTTGGTGGGAGCGGGGAGATGGTCTCCAAGGGGTGTGGTGCAGTGTGGGCAAATAAGTGTCCCTAAACACGTCCACTCCCTAATCCCCACAACTGTGAATGCTACCTTGTGGAGCTAAAGTGACTTTGCAAATGTTATTAAATTAAAGATCTGGAGTTAAGGAGATTATCCAGGATCCTGGGATAGGCTCCAACTAATCACAAAGGTTCTTTTAAGGATACAAGAGTAGTCAGGATCATAGGGAAAGGGCCAGGTAATGAAAGGTGCAGCCTTGAGCCAAAGAACAAACAGGTGCCAGAGGTCTCTGGAAGCTTGACGAAGTAAGGAAGCTTTTCTCTCCTGGAGAAGCAACCATGCTGCTGACACCAAGATTTTAGCCTCTGAAGACTTATTTGTGACTTCCTATATCCAGGAGTGTAAGAGAATAAAAGTATGTCTTATGAAGTCACTAAGTTTATGGTAATCTGTCACATCAGCAATAGGAATCAATACAAGTAGCCGTGAGGCACTTTTTGAGTAGAGCACAATCTATATGTTGATTATGATGGGATAACATGATGGAGAACATTTGTGAATGCTCGTTAAACTGAACTAAAAAAGGAGAGTTTTGCCTTGTGAAATAACACCATAATATATCTAACTTTGGAAAGACCGATCATGTAAATTATAATCATATGCCTGCTAAAGTGCCTGTATTAATATCAAACTAAGTAGACTTCTGAATAAGGAATACTTTCAGGAACAGAAGGCTGTTTCTAGTTGTAAAGTGGTGAATTTATATAAAAGATGTAAAAATCCTAAAGTACATAAACCAACAAAATGCTTCATAGTATATGAAACAAAATCTAATGGACTTGATAAGATAAATCAGTAAATTCACAATAAATTTGAGGCTTTCAACACGTGTTCATAGTTCATAAAGAAGTAAGTAAAGAAATCAGGAAATATATACAATGTTCAGAGAAAATTGCCAACGAACCTGACTTAATTTACATATATAAAATTTCCCAAACAACATATAACAGGGTGGCCATTTTTTTAACGGCACATGGAATATTCACCAAAGTAGACTGTATGCTGTGCAATAAGACATGTAAAAATATTGACGTTTTACCAAAAACATTCTCTGACCACAACAGAATTGAATTAGGTTATCAATAACAAATATACTTGAAAAATCCCCAAATATTTTTAAATTGTATTTAAAAATAGCAACCTTTCCAAGTAAGCCATGAGCCAAAATGAAGTGATCAGAAAAATTAGAACATTTTAGAAATGAATGAAAATAAAATCTACCATACCAAAAACTTGGGATAGAGCTGAAGATGTGCTTCCAAGTTAATTTACCGAATTACATGCAATGTTAGAATGAAAAAAGAAATACCTAAAAGCAATGATTCTAACCTTCCACATTTAGAAATTAGGAAGAACAGCAAATCAAACCTAAAGTAGAGACTTGGATAAAACAAAAAATAAAACAGAAAATACTGAAACAGTACATGGACAATTAACAGAGTAAATAAATAAAACAAAAAACGGATTCTTATACCATACCAATACAGAAATAAAACCCCAGCAAAAATGATCAAGAGTAAAAATGAGAAAAAATACCAATATTAGGGATAAGAAATAAATAGAATAATTTATTCATTAACAGAATACTAAGAATTAACTAATAGAATAACCAGAAAATATTATAGCCATTAGTGGAATAATAAGAGAATATTATTAAAAACCTTATGCAATAAATTCAAAGGCCAAATGAAATAGACAAATATTTTAAAAATATTTTACGGGAAAAACTCAAGACGAAAGAGAAAAATCAAATATCCAACATTAAAATGAAAATTAAAAAAAACCTTTTCATAACGAAAACTATATATATATCATATTCATGTTCTGGAACTCTCATTAATTTAAGAATTTTAATTTCCTTTATTCACTGCAGTCTCAATCATAGCTCCATAACACATTTGTGGAAATACCAAACTTTTTCTAAAAGTTACACAAAATGGCAAATAACCAAGAATATATACAAACCATTAAAAAATACTAACATAGTTAAAAATTTACACTGCTGGAATTTTAGACTTTTTATAAAACTTCTGTAAATCAGGATCTTGTAAACACACATGAGGTGATGATAAAGAATAGTCTAGAAGTATATCCATGGGTAGCCCAGGTGGCTCAGCAGTTTAGTGCCCCCTTCAGTCCAGGGCCGGATCCTGGGGAACCTGGGTCGAGTCCCATGTCGGGCTCCCTGCATGGAGCCTGCTTCTCCCTCTATCTCTGTCTGCCTCTCTTCCTCTGTGTGTGTGTCTCTTATGAATAAATAAATAAATTTTTTTAAAAAGAAATATATCCATGTATATTGGTCAATAGATTTTTTAAAAGACTTTTTTAGAGTACTTTTACGTTCATAGAAAAACTGAGAGAAAGGTATAGAAATTTTCCACATATACCCCTACTCTCAAAGAACCTCCTCGACTGTCAATATCTCCAGAGAGTGATACATTTGTGACAATTTATGAACCTACATTGACACACCATTATCACCCAAAGTCTATAGTTTGAATTAGGGTTCACTCTCAGTTCTGTATATTTTATGGGTTTGGATAAATGTGTGATATGCATTCATTATTATGATAGCATACAAAGTATTTTCACTGCCCTAAAAATTGTCTGTGCTCTGCCTATTCATCCTTCCTCCCACCCCTTCAACCCCCACCAATTCATGATAACCACTGATCTTTTTACTGTCTTCATAGTTTTGCCTTTTTTAGACTGTGGTGTAGTTGGACTAATACAGTTTGTATCACTTACAGATTGGCTTCTTTCATGTAGTAATATACAAGCTTCCTTCATGTCTTTTCATGGCTTGATAACTCACATATTTTTAGCACTGAATAATATTCCATTGTCAGAATGTACCACACTTTATTGATTCACCTTAACATATTTTTGAAAAAAAATGTCAAGCTAATTCAAAGGATAAGTGTAGTCTTTTCAACAAACAGTGCTGTATCAGCTGGAAATCTTTATGGGAAAAAATATAAACTCTCTTTCTCTGGTAAGCTTAGCTAACCCACAGAGCTCTAAATATAAAGATAGTAGAATCTATATTGCAAAGCTGTTTGAGGAGTGGGATAAATAGAGATGAAGTTGAAATAAAAGAAAAGCCACCTAAAATCTAGACTCTAGTCTCGATACCTTGAAGGAAGTTGAATGGAGCACTAAAATTTACCTCTTGCATTAAAATTAAATATTCAACCTCAAAGTCCTGCTCCCAAATCTAATTACTATTTAGCAAATGTGGATTAGAAGATGATATTTTGGTAAACTCTCTTAATTGAATTTCCCCTCATCCACGACTATTTCTGCCACTGGTATTGTCCTCTACAAACCTTCCATACCTGGAGTCTATTCAGGGGAGTCAAACTAGCATTCAGAAGCCTACATTTCTAGAGCCTCCCTCATCTTTACCACCTCCTTCTGGACCTGACCATAATTCTGGTACAGACTGAATAGTACCAAGAACAGAGGGGCTATCTTCACACATGGTATAGTGTTCTTGGTAAGCTTGCATTGACCATTTTAAGAGGCTTTTTGTTCTCATCATTCAATATTACTTTTTATTTTATTTTATTTTTTTATTTATCATAGTCATACAGAGAGAGAGAGAGAGAGGCAGAGACACAGGCAGAGGGAGAAGCAGGCTCCATGCACCGGGAGCCCGATGTGGGATTCGATCCCGGGTCTCCAGGATCGTGCCCTGGGCCAAAGGCAGGCACCAAACCACTGTGCCACCCAGGGATCCCTCAATATTACTTTTAAAAGAACTTTTAGGTTTTTGTTTTGAAGCCAAGATATCCATAATCAAAATTTTTCCCTTTAAGTTAAAAATCTACAGTCTTTGGATATAGTTTTCAACCAGTTATTTAAAGTATATATATATATATATATATATATATATATATATATATAATAAAAATAATATTTATATACATATACACATATAAGTATAGATACATAACTGTGTATATACATATATACATGCACACACATACATATATACATAGGTACATAACTATATATATATATATATATATACACACACATATATATATATTTCAATTTGGTATATGGGATATTATAAGGCATGGTACTGAATAGCTTAGCTAAATTAAAATAAACCATATCAGCCACAGTAGGGAACTGTGTAAGTCATATAAATGATCCATGTCCAAATGATCCATGTCCAAACTGAATCTTGTAATAGTTATTGTGGGATTTCCATAGAGAATTTATACTACAAATAATAACAGCATTTCTCCTTTCTTTGGCTTCTGAAAAATTTGGGTAGTTTCCTTTGCTTGTTATGGAAAATTCCAAAGATACTAAAATTTTCTAATGATATACCTTGGAATGAGCTGAAACTAGTCCGTGTTCAGTTATATGCATATTAGACAAATACATAAAGGAGATCTTCCTTTGGTTTTAATTTTGTCATGAAACTTAAATAGTTGTTCCTAACACTGCCCAAAGTAGTGTTAATTGCTATGTGATAAAACTTTTCACTAATTTCATGCTCGCTTTACCTCTTGCTCCAGACTCTTGTTCTATTATTTTGAATTGAGTCTGACTCTCAAGCCATCATTCCTAGGGTTCACTGGAGAGTATAAGCCAGCTGGCTTTCTGGGAAAATCAGTGTCAGAATCGCAGCTGAAGCCAGGAAGAGTTGGCAAGAAGAGAACACCCATGGGCTAAGGATGGAAGCCACTCAAGGAAGTAAAGCTGAAACAGGGTCCCTGAGGAGACAGTGTCCTCTTCTCTCCATGGACTCTCCATTGTGTCATTGGATAGTATATGACATGACTGGCAGCTGCCCTAGATTCAATTGTTGAAAAATAACCCTGCCACAAAGTAAAGCACATAAAATAGAATGTGATATTTGCAGTTGGTATTTGACTTTTTCCTCCTCTTATTCTGTGTGTCAGATTGAATCATTCTCTGGTACTTCATAAGTAGAGTAACCAAGACTGATAGATCTTACCAGCCTGTAGGTTGACATCATCTCATATTAATACTAGTTCCTACCGCTGCATAAACAACTGTGTGTGTTCCCAGAAAGTTTTATATATACACAATTTTATACTTTGGGATCAACTTTATTTTTAAATAGTAATCCAATATCTTTTGCTTCAAGTAAATTGTTCTACCTATTCTTGTCTACTAAGACTTATTTGGGGGGATTTTATTCATCAGCTACTTTCTTAATCTTAAGAACCTGGAACTGCACTACCCGTTATGGTAGCCATTACCTACTTGTGATATTTAAATTAGATTAATTAAATTTAAATACATTTTGGGATTCAGTTCCTCTAATCAACAAAACTAAAAGGCAATCTACTGAATGGGAGAAGATATTTGCAAATGACAGAGCCACAAAAATGTTAATATTCAAAAATATAAAGAACTTATAAAACTTGAACCCAAGAAACAAATAATCCAATTAAAAAATGGACAGAAGACATGAATAGACATTTTTTCAAAGAACACATACAGGTGGCCAACAGACACATGAGAGATGCTCAATATCATTTATTATCAGGGATATGCAAATCAAAAATATAAGAAGATATCACCTCACACCTGTCAGAATGGCTGAAATCAACAACATGAGGGACAAAAGGTATTGGGAGGCTGTGGAAAAAGGGAAACCCTTTTGCACTGTTGGTGGGAATGTAAACTAGTACAGCCACTCTGAAAAACAGTATGGGGGCTCTTACAAATTTAAAAACTACCCTATAATCCAGCAATCATACTATCATGTATTTTCCCAAAGACTAATACTAATACTAATTCTAATACTAATTCAGAGAGATACATGCACCTCGATGTTTACAGCAGCATTATCTATAGTAGCCAAACTATGGAAGCAGCCCAAGTGTCTGTCAACTGATGAATAGATAAACAATATATGCCATATAAATACAGTGGAATGTTACACAGCCATAAAAAGAATGAAATATTGCCGTTTGCAATGACATGGGTGGAGCTAGAAAGTATTTTTCTAAGTGAAATAAATAAGTCAGAGAAAGACAAATATCATATGATTTAACTAATATGTGGAATTAAGAACAAAACAAAGAAGTAAATAAAAAGAGAGAGAGAGGCAAACCAGAAAACAGACTCTTGACTACAGAGAACAAACAGTTGCTCACCAAAGGGGAAGTGAGTGGGCAATGCATGGGCAATGGATTAAATTGTGATGGAGATTAAGGAGTGCACTTGTGATGTTCACCAAAGGGGAAGTGAGTGGGCAATGCATGGGCAATGGATTAAATTGTGATGGAGATTAAGGAGTGCACTTGTGAAAAGTGCCAGGTTTTGTATAGAAGTAATGATTCACTATATTGTACACCTGAAACTAAATACTAGAATGTTAACTACTGGAATTTAAATAAAAATATAAATTTAAAAATTCAGCTTCTCAATTGTACTAGCTACATGTTATGAATAGGGGATACTTTATTGAATATAATATTTATATCACCACAAAAAGTTCAATTGTATAGCACAGGTCTAGAATCTTTATATGTAGGAATTAATGGATCCAATTCCCATCTAATTATTTATTACGTTCATATACTAGTTGTACTGAATGCTTGCCATCAGGGACCCAGTTCTCGTTATGTTAGCCCCATCACTTGCTTAGTGCAGTGAAAAGATCTGGATGTGGAAAAACCAATTCAAGTCTGTATCCCCTTCTGAAAATGTCTCTTAAGCTGTCTGAGCTTCACTTCTCTCTAAGGAATTAATGTTATCTGCACTGCACACTTCAAGGAACTCTTGGGAGACCTCACATATACTGAGTCCTAAGTAATAAAGATCAATGATGAGGAATATAAAGTCAGAAACAAGTAGAATGACTCACATCTACAAGGCTAGCTGGAGCATCGACCCCAGGGACAGTTCTACAGAAGTACAGTATCACCTCCCAACTGGAACTGACAAGCTGGTCTTGATTTGTTACAGAATTTGATCCTCAAGATATCTGATCCTTTTCACTGAATAGATATCTTCATGCAGAACAAATATGGCGTGGTAGTCTTAAGTGATTCATCTGTTCAAAGTAGACCCCAAGAAATACCTAAGTGCAAGGAGAACCATGACAGGCAGAGTGTTGGAGCCACGGTCGAGTGGACAATTCAAAGTAGGTCTCCTAGTTTGTGGTTAATCAGTAGGTATCAGTCAGAAGTCCAGACACATTAATACTCAGAGCAAAAATAAAGGTAGATGGGACAAGAGACTACGTTTCTGGAGACACGTAGTTCCAAACGTTACTCAGGCACATCAGATAGGTGTTTTCAAACTACAAAATGGCCTCATATCCTACCAACCGTGAATCCAAGCCTGGTGAAATCTTACCAGGTTTGGTCAGGTTGCTCAAAAGGCTGAGCTTAAGATGTAAGAATAGGGAGAAGAGATTTCTGCCTGTATTGGAGAAAGCATGAGCTAGCAAAGATAATATGTATACCCAGAGAAACACTAAAGATACACACTGTTACTTGAGGTTGTTTCTTAAACTTCAACCCAAGTATCATCTGAGGAGCTCTATTGCCTTTGTGAGCACTGGGAAGCAGCAGAGATCTAGAGCACAGACCAGTGTCAATTTCTAGGTGTGAGTCTCAGCTCCAGATACTTCCTGACTGTAACTTCACATTTCTTCCGGTCACTCAATTCACTCAGCAGTACAATGAAGAAGATAATTATAGTTCTTATACTACAAGATTGTGAAGACTTTGGGTTATATTGAAAATGTTTAGGAGAGTATATGGGTTAGTTCTGTGGACTGCATTTCTACCCTAAAATACAAGGTTATCTATTCATTCATTCATTTGTTGAACATTTACCATGCACATGGCATTGTGTGAGACACTGACTCTCTCTTGCTAATGAAAACAGACAGAAGACATACACGTAAGCAGCTTAAATTCTAGCAATAGAAGGACTTTTTGCAGATCTGTGAAACATGTGGGCTTTTTAAGTCAAAAGCAATTATATTCTATCTTGATAAATTTTACCACGGGAACAAACAAACAAATGAACAAGACTAGCAAGAACATTTTTCCAAATAGATAATAATGCAGAGTCGCGTAGAATTAATTATTTTTCTTTGGTTCTCCTTTACAAGTTTTTCCATTTTAGAGATGAGATTTTGCATGAGTTCAGGAGCAAATAGAGAGGCAAAATATCTCAGCCATATCACAGACAAATAACATAAATACTGACCTATAACTGTCAGTATTCTTCAGCATATTAAAATGTAGATGCATCATTATCCCATAATGTTTAAATTTCTTTTTTTTCAAATCAAGGACAGAATATATTTACAGCTATTGCTAACAAATGATTAATTTAGATACTGGAGTATTCTTCACTGGAAGAATGGGGATCCAAGCAGAAGGAAGAGCCATGGCATGAGAGAGAGAGCTCATGGCAAATTCTGAGATTTGTTTTAGGTGCAGTAAGGTTTGGTGTCACTGAAGCTGAGCAGTTTTCCAAAAATGGACCTAGGTCCAGGTAGGTGAGACAATTTGGAAATCTGTGTTTTTATCCAACAATTTATCTGATTCTTAGGGTAATTGAGAAATTTTGGTCTAAAAAAGCAGAGGTCATGTGATGACCACAGTGGATAAAGGAAATAGGAAGGTTAAGTCACAATTGGTGTTAGAATGACACTTAATACCATGCTGGGAAGCTTGGACTTCTTTCCAAAAGCAGTAGAGTGCCATAAAAGATTTTTAAGAAAACAAATCACACAAAGAAATCTATAATTTAGAAAAAAGTACTTATATGAATGTGGAGAATGGAGTGGAATTTGTTGGCTCTGTTCAGACGATATGGGAGTTGTTCAGATGAAAGTCATTTAGAGCTTACGTTAGCATAGTGGCAGTGGACGTGGACAGAAGGAGTTTCTATCTGTTGGCGTATGACAGACTGGCTTTAGCTGGCTTAAACCGGAGGGGAATCATTTACAAACACTCAACAGTAAATAATTGAAATGCCACTGCATTTTGTTTATTAGCATGAAACTCTTTAATGGTCTACCCAAGAAAGGCATTCAAATATATTTGCATTGATTATCAAGAAATTCCCTTTTTGTTCAATCAAAGAAAAGTTCCTAGGGAATTTTTTTCCTAAAATAATTTCCCAAAGAAATTAAAGTATTTATAGATTTTTGCATTCACACACAAACCGGTATATATGTCAAAATCTGTCAAAAATTTTTTAGATTTCTAAATAAAAATATAACAGGATTTTCTAAGGTCTATAATCTGCTAATGTGTTCTACACATATTCCCCTAAAAAAAGATTTATATTGTTTTCCAAGTATTTCTTGAACCCCAAACCCCCTTGTACCACAATGATCTGTAGCAAGACCTTGAGACATACTTAAATAGCATTTAGATAGCATTTATTCAGGATAATGGACATTTTTGTGTGTATGTGTGAACTATCATTATTGAAACTTTTCAGAGAAATGTTCAATGATTCATTCATTAAACAATTAATTTAATAAATATGTATTTTATACTTATTCCCCTTATTATTTTTGTTATTTATTAGCTGTGATTACAGCAGTAAGGAAACAAACTAGCAATATGACAAACTCTGAGAAATTTAGTTGGCTGCTAATCAACCACTGTTTCAATTCCTCAAGCTTAAATTGAGGGAATTTGGATCATTATCATTAAGGTGATGCTCATCAGTAAAGCAAGGGAAAGTATTTCTTCAAAATATTTAAAACAGAGGATCTAGGTAATTTAGATTGGAAATTAGAAGGCTTTCTAATGATAAAAGCTGTGGAACAGGGACACCTGAATGGCTCAGTGGTTGAGTGTGTGTCTGGTTCACGTAGTGATCCTGCAGTCTTGGGATCAAGTCCTGCATCGGGCTCCCTGCGGGGAGCCTGCTTCTTCCTCTGCCTATGTCTCTGCCTCTCTTTCTGTGTCTCTCATGAATAAATAAATAATTTAAAAAATATATATAGACTAATAATTGAAAAAAAAGAAAACACAGTATAGAATAGTTTTAAAATTCTGAATGTTAAAAGCTTTTGCCAACTGAAAACACAAATAACTGAAAAGTATTTTCAGGAAATGAAACAGTGAAATGATTAATTTCTTAATATGTAATATTCATATAGAGAAAGTTGCATGAGACTAAGGAAAAGTCTTGTGGGAAAACAAACGAATGACACAACGAAGGAGAAATACAGATAAATTTGAATTAGTTCAATCTTACTTCTTAATGAAGATGTAAAACAAAACAGTAAGGGTCCAGGGAAATGTACAATCTTGGGGAAGTGCAATTTGGAAATATATTCCAAGAATTAGAGAATTGTGCTGTGCTCTGATTCAGCCATCCTGTCACATGAGGATCTGCTATTTGTTCTCAGGTCCATTCTGCTTTCTCCTTTTTTATACAAGCCACCCCCACAGCTCCAGTTCAAACACGGCACCTGACCAGCACCCAGAGACTGAACTTCCCAGCCTCTACGGATGCTCTGCTCATCGGATAGACGTGGACATGGAATACGAGAGTTGCCCAGACATTCTTGACCGGGAGATCTGTGTCCTTCCTTCTCTCTTTCTATGGGGTGTGATGACAAATGCAGCAGCCAGTGAGGACACAGAGAAAGAAGCTGGGCTTACAGATCTGTGGTGTGGTCTCAGAGCTGCTGGAGTCTGCACTCTCACCAGAGCAATAAACTTGCGTGTCATCCAAGCCCCTGTACATTAGCTTAGTCAGTACCCTGAGACAATCTTATGGAAGATCATATTGTAAGGAAAAAATAATTCTACTCTTTATAAATTCAAATAAAAGATAGCGACAATAGCATTAGTGGAATAGTAAAAGTTTTGAGGGATACTGAATCAAAAAGTAAGAGAATATTTTAAAATCACATTGTTTCCATAGAATAAATAGTAAACAGTTGAAATTTTTAATTTGCAAAGCAATAACATAGATAAATGCTCAACATAATAGTCAGTGAAAAATCCAAATAAAACGATGTATTTAATATGATGTGTACTTTCTAAACTAATGATACATACACATAACAGAAATTTATATGATTGGAAACTAACACAAAATATTAAAAGAGATTAGGGGTGGGTGACAGGATGGTGGGGACCCCTGATCTTCCTTTCCCATTCATTCTTGTCTTCATATCCTTTAGCGAATTCGTATTCATTACAGTCAGGAATGTAATTTTTATGGCCTTTTCCCATAACTTGTAGTTAATAAAATGCAGAAGAAAAATAATATGCTTAAGAGCTGGCCCCAGGACACCTGCCAAGAGAGAGGAATTTCCACTTTTGGTAAAACAGGGGGAAGGGCTGACTGGGGGTGGCAGGGAGATGGGAGGGGGGTTGTTGAGGGAAGAGATCCCGAAACTGCTGTGCATGAGAAGCATCGTCGTGGCGGGGACCTGGGGGTTTATCCGAGAGGACGACATGGGGACCTGGCAACACAGAGGGAGAGGGCTGTAGGGCGGACAGGTGCAGCGAGCCCCTCCTTGCAGGCAGGGAGCAAGGGCGTCAGGTGGCCGAGGCCACAGCGTCCTCGAACCCACCTGCAGCCGCCTCGCCCCGCACAATGCAGTTGGTGGCATGGTAGCAGCTGCCGTGGTGCTTTGCTGCCCCATGACTCGTGAAAAATGCTCAGCACCTATAGGAGACCATTGCAGAGAGCGACGTCCCGCAGCAGCGGTCCCTGGGAGGGGGTTTGCCCCGCGCCCCCCCGCGGGCCTCTGCCCCTGCCTGGAGGAAGGCGGGTGCCAGCCACACTCTGCTCGCCCATCTGCGTTCCCAGCGGGGGATCCCCGCGCAGGGCGGGCCTGGGGTCTACCTGCCTGTGGAGGTGTGAGCTGGCCCTGGGAGGTGGAGGACTCCGGGCCGTCGGAGATGCGCGGGGATGGGGCGGGGGTGGGGGGCATAAAAGGCTCTAGGAATGTGTCCGGGCTCCAGGGACACAGCAGGTACCGGCCCAGACTGCAGTAACCACAGGGAAACCTCACCCACTGGCTCTGAGCAGGGTCCCTACGAACGAGCAGAGACAAAAATGCAACTCATGAAGCAATCGGAACCCATTTAAATGCTGTGCGCCCTCACAGCGCCCTGCACCCAGGCACGTGCGGGTCACCTCCAAGCAGCAAGTGGGACAGGTGCAGCCGGCTTCCCTGCGCCTTCCTCCAAAGGTGGTGTCTCCTGAAAGTCTTTAAATGTAATTCCTGCTTTTTCTACTCTTTTTTGTTTGTTTGTTAGTTTAAGGTTGTCTCCCATCTCCTCTTAGCTTAGATGTTTCTGCCCAGGCTGATAATCCCATCACACCAAGCAAGGGGTTAGCTGTTAGAAACACATGATGAGATGAGCACTGGGTGTTATACTATATGTTGGCAAATTGAATTTAAATGATTTTTTTAATTCAAAAAAACAAAAAGAAAAAGAAAGAAAGAAAGAAAGAAAGAAAAGAAAGAAAAGAAAAAGAAAGAAAAAAAGAAGAAAGAAAGAAAAAAGAAAGAAAGAAAGAAAGAAAGAAAGAAAGAAAGAAAGAAAAAAGAAAGAAAGAAAGAAAGAAAGAAGAAAGAAAGAAAGAAAGAAAGAAAGAAAGAAAGAAAGAAAGAAAGAAAGGAAGAAAGAAAGAAAGAAACGGGGAGTTTGTGAGGCTAAGTTCCCCACCGACAAGCTGAGTTGGGGGCTCCTTTGCAGAGTCTGGGAGTCACAGATGCCAAAGATGACCCAGCTCCAAGGCCCCCAGCCCCTGGCTCCTGGGGTTGCAGATGTTCGGGCTGGACTGAGGCACTCCCCACCCCGGGCTCTGGACTCTGAGGCGCCCAGCTCAGCACCCTCCAGCCCCAGAAACATTTAGCTCCTTTGACTGCAGCTGCCCAGCCTGTGGCAGGTTTCAAAAGGAGAGGCCTGATGGTGAGGATAAGGAGGACTTCAAAGGGAAAGTCGCTTTTCATGCAGTGCCATGCGTGCAAGTGTCAGGCAGCCAAGGAGACCCTGGGTTCGCCTGCGTGCACCTCGTCTCTTCCTCTGCCTTCTGCCCTCCCAGGCCCAGACAGAGAAAGAAAGTGGCATCCAGGAAGCCAACCTTTGCAGAGTGGCAGACATGAGTCCAGGAGACAGTTGCAAAATGAGCCTTGAGAAGAAATCAGGGAGGCTAATTTGGTTACTCTGGTTTTATTAATATTATGTAACTTCCTCACCTCTAGTAAATTTTTCAGGTTTGGATAAAATGCTTGTTCTACATGAAATGTGCAGGGTAAGAGAGAGTTAATTAATGTAATCAAGGAGAGCGAGGATGCTGACAGCTCTTATTACTCATGGGCCAGTTAAGTCAGTGAAAGAATTTCTGAGAATATTCAATCTAATGCAGCATTCATTACTAAATTACCTAAAAATAGAGTTTCTTAGATTAAAAATGGGGCTGTTTCAGTGACATTTGGCTATATGCAGAGAAGAATAAAGAGTAAAAGTAGAGTAAAAAGGAAAGGGTTATTTTCCTTGAGCAGTTACTATGACAGAAACAGCTTAAGAGGTAGATCAAAACGGTGGTCGCAAGTCTTATCAGCTTGCTAATAATTTCTGCATTGAAGGAATCATATTTTTAAAATTCATATTCATAAGTTAAGATATTGATGACTTTGCTGGGCCTTTCAAGAGCTTTTTGGTCTCTGATACAGAATACTGGTGTGTGTGGATCTGCTGTGAAGTGTGTTACGGGTAATTTGTTGTTATAAAAACAAATACTTTTGAATGATTGATCTACACTCTTATACATTGGGGCAGATTCAGATTTTCAAACGATCTCACAAACATTCTGAATAGCTTCCTGGAATGGGAAAAAACGGTACCATGGGGGCGAGCCTTTGAGAGGCCTCCTCTGAATGCAGTGGCTAGAAGATTGGAAGCTGTTTCTGCCGTTGATTGATTGACCTGGATACTGATTCTTTTCAAATTATTTTCACTGTACTTCTCTGTACTTATAGGAGGGAAAGCTCTCTGCAATGGGAAACCCCTACATCTCCCTTGTTATTAATATAAGTCAAGGACACATGGAAGGTCCTTGAAGAAAAGTCTCTCATTGCTGACATCCATGAGACACACAAATATTAACTGAATGTCTGGTGTGTGTTATCCAATCTGCTAGGCACTGGATATACGTAATTTTTAGTAAAAAAATAAAATGATCCTTGATCCCTTGAATCCCTTGTTTTGTTAGACAGACCAACATAAACAAACGACAATGGGAAAAACAACAAACAGACAAAACCAAACAAACAACAAATAGCGTAATGTGTCATTTTCTTCGCAATGCTATAGATCTTAAAGTAAGTCAAAGCTTGGTGTTACCAAGAGTAGAGAATCTTTAAAAAAAAAGAAAAAAAAAAAAGGTTGGGTAGCTCTGGTGGCTCAGCAGTTTAGCACTGCCTTCGGCCTAGGGTGTGATCCTGAAGACCCAGGATCGAGTCCCATGTTGGGCTCCCTGCATGGAGCCTGCTTCTCCCTCTGTCTGTGTCTCTGTCTCTCTCCATCTCTCATGAATAAATAAATCAATCTTTTTTTTTTTAAAGTCATCATACAAGTCTCATACTTAATGAATAACTAAAGTCCACATTTTGCGGATGAAGAATGAAGTAGAGATTTCAGGAGATCTTTGCCGAGCATAGTACATCTACTGAGTGACAGAAGTGAAACTGGGACCTGCTGGTCCTGCCCATTAGGGAGTGGTATGGGAGGGTCTTATCTGTAAAGGTCTTTTCTGGAAGTGGAAGGGAGACAGGAATAGAATATCCTTCAAAGTAAGTTTTTGTTGGAAAATAAACATTAGCAATTGGATGGAGACACAGAGAGGGGGAATAATGGAAAACATTTTTTTTCTCATTTTTCTTATAAAACAATAACCAGGTCAATAAGATTACTTCCTAACGTGATTGAAGTAAGGGCAAACAGGGGTCCTCCTTATAGACTGGACTAGCACTTAACTGAAAGCTTGATTTTTTTTTTCCTGACAGGTCTCATGTAAATTCATCTTTCTTCTCATAAATTGAGCTGAAATAGCAAAAGCTGAAATAGCAGTGGGTGGCACAGTTTGATAGATTTTCTTTCCACTGGGTGAACAGCAGAGATGCCTAGAGATTTGGCGCACCATGTTTATTCTAAGCGATGTCTGAAGCTGAGGTCTACCCAGCTTTTTATGCTTCCAAATTATACTTGAGGAGAAGGGAGAGTAAGTCTGTGGCTTTTAGATATGAAACCTAAAGGTACCTGATTAGGAATGGCTGCAGTGTCGAAGTGGACCCACGGACTAATCAGTGGGAACCAGGGGGTTGAATAATTATTTGTACTGTGCTGTGAACTGAGCAGAAATTCTTCATGATGTGCGGAAGTGGAATCTGCTCTACACGGCCCTTACTTAAGCCTCATGGTCCTTTCTACCGAAGTGCCTTGCTCTCATCTCAAGAACGAATTCACAACCAAATGACACATTCCCTCCACGCCTCCCGCCTCTTTCCTGATGACACACTCACTGTCACCAGGGACACCTGTCTCCAAGCCTCCCGATGCTTGACTTTCAGATACCAGCAGTTCTAACCAGCACCACTCCCCAGCAGATCAGTCCCACACCTGCCTTTACACCTTCTGTGTCTTTCTTCCTCATAGCCACCATTGTGTTTTCATGCTCGTTGTCACATTTTCAATTCTTGTCTGCTAATAATCCAGTTTTCCCCATACTGTCCTGTATCCCAATACTGTCATTATTTTCCTCAAACTCAGATTTCATCATGTTACTCCTGTCTCTCAAAAGCCTCCAGGATTGTCCATAGGGGAGGGTCACATCTGCTTAGACAAGAAAGTCAGGGTTCTTCCAGTCCCATTTCCAAACTGCCATCCTGCTAGTTCCAGAAAGAACACTCAGATCTGTTCAGATCTGCTTTCTCATCCACCCTCTACATTCATACCCTTCCACCAGCAGAAAGAGCTCTCCCCTGGGCTTCCCCTTGAATTGGATCTTACCCAACAACTGGGCTGTTTTCAAATGCCAACTGCTACATGAAAGCTTTTTGAGTTCACCAGTCCATTCCACCTCTGACTTCTTATAGCAAATATGGTACATTTCTTTTATATAACATGTCCTCACTGATACTTTTATTCAATTTCACCATATCTTTTTTAAGATTTATTTATTTATTTTAGGGAGAGGAGCAAGGGGAGAGGGAGAGAAAATCTTAAGCAGACTCCATGCTGAGCATGGGGCTAGATCTCAGGACCCACAGATCACAGCTGAAACTAAGAGTTGGACTCTCAACCGACTATACCACTCAGGTGCCCCTTCACCATATCTTTTCTAAAGTTGGGTTTTAAACTTCTTAATATTAATAACTGCTTCTTTTAAGTTCCACAAAATTTAGTACTAAGCAGGAGCATGAAATAAGTGTTCATATTTTGAAAAACAAAGGAATTTACCCTTTATAATATAAAGTTGAGACTGAATTTTATTTTATTTTTTAGACTAAATTTTAAATCCCACAAAAGATAATAGCAAAAAAATATGGTAAGTTGCAGCAAGATACTTAAGAGAAAATCATCCTAAGTCCCTGAGTGAGGTGCCAACATGTTAAGTCATTTCTTGATGTTGACATTTCTACAAGCTCTTGTTTTTTGGACTTACCCTTTCAGTGCATCATATGAAAGAGTGAAGTCATTTTGTTTTTCTCTGGTATATTTGAAAAAATAAAAAATCCCATATAAATCTGACTGGGACTTTATGAATTCTCATAAACATTAGAAGGATAAGTTCACTGGAACTCTGTAGACTAACACCGTGAGCTAAAACAGCATATGCTATCAAGGGAAAACCTGCAAAATTTGCAAAAAGCTTCAGCAGCTACCACATACAGAATAAGGGGAAGAATAAAAGTTAGAAAACTGAGAGGATGAATGCAATCACTTTGGACTCTCTGTTCCATGTTCACAATCAGAAAGTCTGACAGGACTCAGTTTTCGTAAGTTAATGGAATGTCTCACTGTGATTGTGATGAAAATTACTATATCCATGAGTCTTAATTGTACCACACTAGAGCCAAATAAATACCATGCATAATATTACACTCAAAATGTTATGCGCATAGTCTTAATTTATGGAATGCTAAAATCTTACTGAGCTAAATCTCATGCATAAGAGTGTAAAACAAACACAGAAACCTCAGGCAGTGTATTAATGCACACTGGCAATATTCTTTCCACAGCTAAGTACAGAGTTTGCTGTAATTAATATTTATGATGCTAAATAACGAAAAATTCTATTTCCTTTTATTTTTCCTGTGCACCTTAATTTTAAAATGATATTATTCTAATAATTCTTCCTCGACTCGTTGACATTCTATGGGGATGTGTTCATTATCTTCAAATCTGTGCCTCACATGGGCTTCTTGACTATGTCAGTTTGGTTGACTGCTGGCATCTATATGGGTGCAATGCCAAACTTGTTTCTTTCTTATAGAAGATATGGCAGAGAATTAAAATAGGACTTCCTGAATAACTACAAGCAAGAGACATTCAAAATTGTAGTTTTGGAGTAGACTGCTTAAAATAACTAGAAGAGGAGATTTGAAATATTTAACAGCCACTTGTCATTGGTTCAAACCAAATTAAATATTTCAAGTGTAGAATTCCAATGATCATATCCTCACAGCTTAGATACACACCAGAAGAGGCCTCACTAATATAAGATGGTTTGCATAACACATTTAGGAAGCATCAAACTCTTTATAGAAAGTTCTAAAGGGAAGTGGTGTGATGCAGATGGAAATGAATCATCTAATTGATAGTAAATTATAGAAAAAGGATGTCAGAAAGGATGGCTGAAAAATCTAAATTTATCATGTTCTTCAAATCATTGCTTTAAGTCAGTGTTTCTGCTCCACATCTAATGAATGAAGGAAACATCAACATTGCCTTGGAATATTGAAGTCCTTTACTTAAATTGAAGAATATTTGGAACAAGAGCTAAAGCAATAAAGCAGGTTATTGTTTTATTGATTATTGTTTCTCCTGAAAGTAAGCATTGCTGTGTGGAACTAGGAATTGAAGCGTACCATGAAAAAGTGCCTCTATCAACAGTCAGCTTTGGAAAAATTTAGATTAAATTCCACTTTATGGCTGGAGCTTCCAACTCGAGCAGTCTGTGGAATGTATAAAATAATATTCCTAAAATATTTGCTGTCTAGTATTCCCCTAGTAGGTTTCAGAGATTAAAAATTCCTGGCCATTAGTGGAAGGTATAGATCATTATATGGATGGAAAGGGAAATGCTGGCATCGTAACCAACATAAACACATACTTGAAGATTTTTTAAGTGAGTTCTCCAAAAAAAAAAAAAAAATCCCAAGCTATATATATATTGTTAATAATTGACTTAAAGCTTTCAAGATGCACAAAAATTACTCTGTTTTATCTGCTTCAGAATTAATTGGTGTAAGTAAAAGAAGTCAATCTAAAAAAGTTGCATACTATATAATCCCAGCTGTAGGACACTCTGGAAAAGACAAACTACTGAAGTTGTGAAAAGGTCAGTGGTTGTCAGGGGTTGTGGAGGAGGCAGAGGTGAATAGGTGAGCGCAGATGATGATATGATAATGGCAGTTACGTGTTATTTTATATTTGCCCAGACCCACAGAATGTACACAAGAGTGAACCCTAATGTCAACTATGGACTTTGGGTGATAATGATGTTTTTGTAACAAACCCTCAGATGGGAGATATTGATGGTGGCAGAGGCTATGCATGTATGAAGGTAGAGGGTATATAGGAAATCTATGTATTTTCCTCTCAATTTTCCTGGGAAATCCATGAAAAGAAATGGTGTGGGAACATGGTGCTACCCCTGCTGTCCCAGATGTCTGTAGCTATCCCTCTGGTCAGGCTGTCCCTGAGTCACAGATCAAAGATTCCACACCTTCTGGTAGTCTTTCTTTCCCCATTAGCAAGGAAAATGTTCCATATTTTGCAAAAACACTTGTCAGACTTATGAGGCTACATTTATCATATAATCTTTTTTTAAAAAGATTTTATTTATTTATTTGAGAAAGCGAGTATGGGGTGGGGAGGGGCAGAGGAAGAGGGAGAATCTCAAGCAGACACCACGCTGAATGTGGAGCCCACATTTCTTCTGATATATTATCCTCTCTCTGCTTCCACTGCCAATATTGTCATTCTCTCAAATCTCCATCTTTGGGTGTGAGAGCATTAAACTCATCATTTCAACTTCTTGCTGAATGAACTGTCCAATAAAAATAAAGACATTTCAAACTGAAAACATTCCAAACAAAATAAATTATTTTATTTTCTATAAACCCCAAGTCAACTCTGTTTCCTGCTGAGTTTATCCTGTATATTGGCATTATCTTTTGCTTTATCGCCCAGTCAGGAAAAGTGATTGCCAGCATCAATCATTCCATCTTCTTTCTCAGCTATCATGTTTGAATAACCATCAAATCCTATAAAAATATTGTAGAATTATCTCCAAATATTTCCTTCTTCTCTAATAAATTAACGACTTTGGTTATTAACTGTCTGATACCTCACCTGGATGATTTCAATCACTTTTAACTAGAATCTCTGCTTTTAGTTATTGCTTTTTCTAGACAATCTTCTATGCTACTCACTGCTTTATTTTATAAACACAAATCTCTCCATGAAATCCCTGAACTTAAATACATTTGATGGTTCCCAGCATGAGATTCTTCACTATCTACTTGTAATTTTCTCCTACAGACATATTTCTGACCACTCCTTCCCTGGATACACTCTAATCTATGTCATGCTGTGGATCATTGCCTGAACTTGGCATAAAAATTAATACCTCCATATTTTGCTCACTATTTCCTTTCTTTCTTCAATACCCTTTGCTCCTTACCTTTTTGGTAAACCCCTACTCACTGTCAACAGCTTAACTAACATGTGTCCTCTAGGAGCTTTCCCTAACTAGTCAAGGCTTTCTCTTTCTTATTTCTCCCTTGTAACTTTTCCTCTATGATAGTGCCCATTTCATTACATTATGAGTATTTATTTGCACATATCTATCAGCTATTGACTGTGAGCTCTTGTGCTCATTAATTGTTTGGGTAATTTTCTCACAGGATATAATGTTGCTCAATAAATGCAGGATAAGTAAATTATATCTTAAAATAAATGGGTAATAATTAAAAATTTAAAGTTCAGAGATATAACAGAACATCTCAAGGTCAGGCTGAGTATTTTTATATTATTATAGGCAGTACTGAGTCATTGTACATCTTTGAGCAAAAGAAAAGCCATTATTGTGCCAATTATTATAGCATATAATTGATGGACTGGATGATAGATATTTGGAGAACAGAAAGCCACCTTGATAGATATATAAGCAAAACATTTTAATTCTGGAAGGAGTACAAAAAAGAAAACAGGTTGCTTTGCGAAAAATACTTGTAAACACACTCCTTTCAGTGGCTGAATGATTGAAGACTCACCAAGGATCTTTTATGATTTTAGTCCAGAACGTGCTATCCTTGTGCTCAGCACAATGGGATAAGTGAATGGTAGATTACATGGATCCCATTCAGGTGCATTTTAGTGTCTAGAGTTCACCCCTCCCTGTATTAAACACAGGGAAATAAATAGGGAGAGATTGGGCACTGTGATGGTTACTTTCATGTGTTGGCTTTGCTGGGTTAAAGGATATCCAGATGCCTGGTAAAATATAATTTCTAGGTGTGTCTCTGAGGGTCTTTCAGGAAAAGATTAGCATTAAATTGGTCGATAAAGTCAAGGAGAACACCCTCACCAAGTAGGTAGGCATCATTCAATTTGCTGAGAGCCTGAATTTAAAAAAGAGAGGAGAGAGAGGAGAGAGAGAAAGGGAGAGAGAGAGAGAGAGAGAGAGAGAGAGAATTCATTCTCTCTGCTTCAGCTGAGAGACATTGGGACATTGCTGCATTTGGACTCAGTCTGAAGCTGATGCCTTGGGTCCCTTGGTCTTAGTCCTTTGGGCTTGGACTAGAACTACACCACCCACTTTCCTGAACCTCCAGCTTGCAGTCTTCAGACACTGGGACTTCTCAGCCTCTATAGTGTATGAACCAAAATCTCATTACAAATTGCTTTCTCTCTCCCTATCTCTATATATATCCCTCTCACTCACTCAACCAGTAGGATTGGTTCTATTTCTCTAGAGAAACTCGAGTAATACAGGAACAATGTTAGAAATGATAATAAAGCACACACACACAAACTTGAATGTGGGTTCAGGTTTTTTTTTTGGGGGGGGTGGTTCAGGTTTGATAGCTGGATAGCAGATCATTTATTTTATTCAATGATTATTTGCTCATACTTCAAAAGCAAAACATGGCAACCAAAGATAAGCACTCTCAAATATGTGTTTTATGATAATTCAAATGAAAGTCTCAAGAGTTACTTTCTGTATGTATATTTCTGTTAGTCAAGGCATCGGAGAAATGTGCTCAAGTTGTAAGAGATTGCCATTTTGGTACATCTGGATCCCTCAAAAGTACCCATCTATGAAATTCAGAATCTGTCTAAAAAGATGCTGATTTTGTACTCTTCTTTCAAAATGCATAGTCCTTCTTTTATTGGCACCCCATTACATTTTTCTAAATTCCCTTTAGCTTTATAAGTGAACATCTGAGCATGATGTTTATGAAGGCAGGCATGTGTCCAGTAGCTATATATTCTTAAAATTACACTGTTCACATATAATACTTACATGACAGTATTAGATTCATAGGCATGTGCAGTCTTTATAGCCTAAAAAAATTATCCAGTAACTTGCATTCTGTGTTCTTCAGAGGAATGAAGCCATAGGTCTAAAATAACTGAAAATCTCAAGTAAAAACTGTGTCATCAAAATTAAGTAGGGAAGAATACAACCTACTCGGAGTGGATTTTCTGCAGACATAGGTTTTCAGTGTAGAGATAGATAACCAGAAAGAAGGAAGGAATAGAATAATAAAAACTTTTAACACATTCGATTTTTGAGGAAAAATAATCCTAATACCTAGAGGCTACATAATTTTCTTCACTCTCCATCCATTTCCTACCTGATGGGTTTGTATTTTAAATGTTTTCTCTGCCACACATACCCCCAGCACCGGTGCTGTGCATATGAGTAGTAAGACAAGGGCTATAGAGAGCCTTGAAATTCAGCTAGGATGCTCTGAACTGCTCTCAATTAGAGTGAAAAAGACATGCAGAGAGGAAGACTGGGGATGAATTAACCAGTCTATCAACTGATGGAACTTCACAACTCAAAGGAACCACCTTGAATGATTATAGGAACCAAATGGGAAATGGGCAGGAAAAGAAACAGAAATGCAATGGTGCTCCTCCAGCCTTATTGGATTATTGATTTTGTTTGTCATCTTAGTTTATTTTGGGAATGTGTCTTAAACCCATGATCACATGGGAGAGACTGGGAGTATTATTTCTTTTACATAAAGAAAAAGAAATGTAGAAAATTTACGAATCTATCTTATGGAATGGCGCTTATTCCAGTATAACAAGTACTGAGAAGACTTGTCTCACTGAACTTTATTTGAACTTCATAGACTGTGGAATTAATTTACATTTCATTATAAGCTGGTAATTCCCTCAGCACAATATAAGGTGGTTCCAAAATGAGCAGACTGTATATCCTCGGGCCCCTGCAAGGTCCCATGAGCACCAAATCCCAGAATCCCAGTCTGAGAGGGCAAACCTGAATTGCTTAATCAATAGGAACCTTGCTCTGTCCCCTTGGAGAAAGATCATGCTGCAAATAGGAATATTTCAAAATCAATTGTTAGTACTTCCCATTGTGATGACAGAACTTACTGGTGACCCCAAAATAACAAAAACAACAATAAGTTAGAATATGCACTAATTCATCATCTGGCAATGGCTTCATTAAGTAAAGTAAAAGAGGTTGGAGTTGGCAATAAAGTGTTAATATCACTATTACTCACACATCACTTACATTCCCTACTACCTATAGTCTTGGCTGTTACAGGGGGAACTGCTAGGTCCATCATCTCATTTGGCGAGTTTCTCTTTATGAATTTGCTGTGCCTAAAGATCTCCTACAGCTTTTTGCAAGTCCTCAGTATTTTTTAGGTTCATCGTTTTGTTTATCACCAAGGATTCTCCAAAAGAGGTTATGACATCCTAAATCACAGATGACAATGACTGATATGATATAGCATTGACTCTGATTTCCTGGGGGCAGGAATGAGGGCAGTTATTAAATTATAATTCAGGCAAATGCCCTGACAAGGTATGTTTCCATGTACCTCCATCTCTAAAGATCCTGGAATTCATCATCCTAAATCTTGCTTTTAAGAATTCTCACATGTCGTTTCAAGCAATTTGACTTGGCTCATTTGTGTAAATTTACAAATGGTCCCAATTCAGAGGGTTTGCACTCTTATATATGGAAGTAGAAATTGTATTATGACCTGAGCGACAGCCACATCAAATTCCACTAAAAGTAACAGCTGCAACTCTGCTGAATTCAAGTTAATTGTGAGCATGTTTTAAGCCCCCAATAGGTAACTTTTTAACCACCAGAAATGGTACTTGTGGGACCATATGTAGAAAAAAACTGATCAATATTATGACATTTTGTGTGGCACATTTTCTTTTCCAACAATGTGGCCATAACCCTCCTCCCACAGGTGGGGGTCTATGTACTGTCTTTGAATCTGGGCTTTGGACTTGCTTAAACTGATAGAATATGGCAGGAGAGATGATGTATAGATTCCTGAGTCTATGTCAGAAAAGGTGATGCAACATCTACCATGATGTTTAGGATTCTCATTGTGGTGCCTCGAATCAAATGGTAAGAGTCTGACTTTTCTGAAACCACTCAGCAACAAGGCAACACAAACACACTCATGCACCATTTAGAAAAGTCCTGAGAGTTTGTGAAGAGAAAGAGAAAGAGATGTCTAACCAGCTTCCATTTGCTGTCTGTTGGACCTCTAATGACCACAGACAGGAAGCAGGGTGAGGAAACTACCTGGATACACCCATAGAGAAGGAAAGAAGATTCAGAAGGAACCTTCTCTAAGACCCAGAGAATCAATTCCAGAGAGCAGTACTAGACCATATAATAAGATAACCTAGGGCTCCAACTCAACCCACTGACCATGTAACAAAGCTTCAAATCTTTGTTGCCTTTCTCTTTAGGAGAGGGCAAAACAGGATCCACTCTAGAGTTAGTGTCCACCCAACAATGGGAGCAGATTCCAGGATGATATGACCTATTTGACAGTCTAGAAGATCAAAGCCCATTTAGGGAAAACTATTGAAATTTTACTATCTGTCTTACATAATGAACAT